>NC_080203.1:70877641-71180671 GCF_030028045.1 Hippopotamus amphibius kiboko | reverse complement strand
TGAAGTACAGTTGAGTTGCAATGTTATGTTAGTTTCAGGTGTACAGAACAGTGATTCAGTTATATATATATATATATATATATATATGTATATATATATATATATATAATTTCAGATTCTTTTCCATTATAGGTTATTACTGGATATTGAATATATCTCCCTGTGCTATACAGCAGGTCCTTGTTATCTATTTTATATATAATAGTGTGTTAATCCTAAACTCCTAATTTATCCCTCCCCTCCTTTCCCCTTTGGTAACCATATGCTTGTTTTCTACATCTCTGAGTCTATTTCCGTTCTGTAAATAAGTTCATTTGTATCATTTTTTAAAAAAGATTCTGCATACATGTGATATCATATGATATTTGTCTTTGTCTGGCTTACTTAACTTAGTATGATAATCTCTAGTTCCATCCATGTTGCTGCAAATGGCATTATTTCATTCTTTTTAGCCCATTGTGTGTGTGTGTGTGTGTGTGTGTGTGTGTAAATATATTTACCAAATCTTTATCCATTCATCTGTCAACAGATATAGGTTGCTTCCATGTCTTGGTTATTGTAAATAGTGCTGCTATGAACATCGGGGTGCATATATCTTTTTTGAATTAAAGTTTTCTCTGGATATATGCTGAGGATTGGGATTGCTGGGTTATATGGTAACTATATTTTTAGTTTTTTAAGGAACCTCCATACTGTTCTTCATAGTGGCTATACCAATTTATGTTTCCACCAACAATATAGAAGGGTTCCTTTTTCTCCACACCCTCTGTAGCAGTTATTATTTGCAGATTTTTTTTTTTCAAAATGCAGTTTTGGAGGACAATTGTTATTACCTCTATTTTATAGGAGAGTAAATTAATGACTATACAATATCTAGAATATAGTAGTTGTTCAGTAAATACTGTAAATTAAATGAAATCTTCAACCTACTCTTTTTATTTTTAATTTTTTTAAAATTGGGAAGTAACACCTTTGTTTTTCCACCTTAAAAGAACACTTGCCTTCTCTTAGCTCTACTTTACATTTATTTGTAGGCTTTTTGATGATGGTCATTCTGACCAGTGTGAGGTGATACCTCATTGTAGTTTTGATTTGCATTTCTCTAATAATTAGATATATTGAGCTTCTTGTCATGTGTCTGTTGGCCATCTGTATCAGACTAGTCAGTTTTAACCCTTGGTTTTATCCTGTCTTTTTGTTGCTCAAGAGTCTATAAATAAGTATAGTCAAGTCCTAACCCTATATTTTAGGCAACTCCCTCCACAATCTATCACTAGCTTCCTAACCAACCTTCTGTCTCACAGAGAAAGGTGGTAATGGCAGAGGCGAAGAAGTGTTGTTACCTGGAGAAAGAAGAAACCCACCAGTAAGTACTAAGGAGAGCTTAGGGCTTGAAACAATCTGTGGCATATTTTTGGATGTGCAGGTATCTCAAACTAAGATATGCTGTAGACTGAAAGTGACAGCTTAATTATTGAAATAGTGACTCTGGAAAATTTGGTTCAGGGACACAGTTACTTTGACATGCTAGTTTAAAATTCTGATTGTCTTGACAGGCATATCTCTTTAGTATAGAATAGTGACTTACCAAAGTAGGCCAATATCCTTGCTCTTTAGATCAGTGATTTTTGTCCTGAGGCCATGCCTTATATTACCAAAGTTTAGCTCCTTTTTAGGTTACCCAGTCATCATTTACAATTAATTATTCATGGTTTCCACCCAACCCTTTCCCTGCTGGGCCCACCTCAGCTCTACACCATTTGGATAATCTTTTGAACAATGAAACATCTATTTTGACCCTGTTACTTGTCCAGTATGAATAAATCATAAACATTTTTGTTTCCTTATAAGTAATATCTTGGGAGGTAGTCAAGTATACTTGATGTTTCCAACAACCCTAATCAGGGGAGATGCCAGGACCAACTTTGATCAGCCAGGTGAGAAGTGAGAGTTTGTTTGTTTTCTGGCATGTGGACTCTAAAATCATCTTAGGAGATGAACTTAATTCTGGAATTTGTCTCCCAGGAGAGTGTGAGAAAGTTTCTGAAAATATACAAGGAAGAGCTTCGGTGTTAATCTAAATTTGGGGACTTTACTGATAGCACTTAGTTGGAGCAAAACACATTACAAATCATTGCAATTGTGAAAAAGGACTCACTTATTAGGGCTGCTAAGGACCCAAGGAACCAAAATAGTCTGCATTAAGGGAGAGATATACTTTCTATAAGGAGCAAGGAGATAGGTAGAAATGTACACTGATTCTATTTTGTTTTCCAAAATATAGGAAGTTATGACTTGCTGGCAAGATGGTGGAGTAGAAAGATGTGTACTCACTCCTTTCTTACAAAAACACCAAAATGACAACTCACTGCTGAACAACCATCAACAAAAAATGCTGGAATCTGCCAAAAAAGATCCCCTACATCCAAAAACAAAGAAGAAGCAAAATGGTAGGAGAGGCATAATCATGATAAAATAAAATCTCATACCCACTGAGTGGGCCACCCACAAACTGGAAAATAATCATGTCACAGAGGTTCTTCCACATGAGTGAAAATTCTGAGCCCCACATCAGGCTTTGCAGCCTGGGGGTCTGGCAATGAGAGGAGGAGTCCCCAGAGATTCTGGCTTTCAAGGCCAGTGGGATTGGATCACAAGAATTCCACAGGAATAGAACAGAAACTCCACTCTTGGAGGTCACACATAGGTATAGTATGCACCAGTACCAAAGGAAAAAAGTAGTGACCTCATAAGAGACGGGGCCAGACCTACTTGCTAGTATTGGAGGGTCTCTGGTGAAGGCAGGGGGTGAATGTGGCTCACTGCAGTGACAAAGACAGTGGCAGCAGCAGCTCTGGTGAGTACTCATTGGTATGAGACCTCCTGGAGGCTGCCATTTCCCCCCAAGACATAGCCTCACCCAACAACCTGTACGCTTTAGTACTGGGATACCTCACACCAAACAACCAACAGGGCAGGAACACAGCACCACCCATCAGCAGACACACTGCTTAAAGTTTTCCTGAGCACAGCTCTGCCCACCAGAAGGACAAGGCCCAGCTCCACCCAGCAGCAGGCAGAAACCAGGCCCTCCCACCAGGAAGCCTGCACAAGCCTCTTAGCCTCATCCACCAGAAGGCACACAGGAGAAGTAAGAAGAACTAGAACCCTGCAGCCTGCCAAACAGAAACTGCAATCAGAAAGTTAAAGATGAGATGGCACAGGAATATGTCCCAGATGAAGGAACAAGATAAAACCTTGGGAGAACAACTAAGTAAAGTGGAGATAGGCAATCTACCAAAATAAAAAAAAAGGAATTCAGAGTAATGATAGTGAAGATGATCCAAGATCTCTGAAAAAGAATTGAGGCACAGATCAAGAAGATACAAGAAATGTTTAACAAAGACCTAGAAGAACTAAAGAACACACAAACAGAGATGAACAATACAATAACTGAAGTGAAAAATACACTAGAAGGAATCAATAGTGGAATAACTGAAGCAGAAGAATGAATAAGTGAAATGGAAGACAGAGTGGTGGAAATCACTGCTGAGGAACGGAACAAAGAATAAAGAATGAAAAGAAATGAAGACAGTCTAAGAGAACTTTGGGACAACATTAAATACACACCAACATTATAGGGGTCCCAGAAGGAGAAGAGAGAGAGAAAGGACCTGAGAAAATATTGGAAGAGATAATAGCTGATAATGTCCCTAACATGGGAAAGGAAACAGTCACCCAAGTCCAGGAAGTGCAAAGAGTCCCAGACAGGATAAACCCAAGGAGGAAAGCACTGAGACACATAGTAATCAAATTGATAAAAATAAAAGACAAGGAAACAATATTTAAAACAACAAGGGAAAAGCAACAAATAACATACAAAGGAACTTCCATAAGACTATTAGTGGATTTCTTGGCAGAAACTCTTCAGGCCAGGAGGGAATGGCATGATACATATAAAGTGATGAAAGGGAAGAAGCTACAGCCAAGAATACTCTACCTAGCAAGGCTCTCATACATATTTGATGGAGAAATAAAAAGCCTTACAGAGAAGCAAAAGCTAAGAGTATTCAGCACCACCAGATCAGCTTTGCAACAAATGCTAAAGGAACTTCTTTAAGCAGAAAAGAAATGGCCACTACTAGAAACAAGAAAATTACAAATGGAAAAGCTCACCAGTAAAGGCAAACATAAAGGTAGGAAATCATCTGCACACAAATATGTAATCAAAACCAGCAACTGTGAGAACAGGAGGGCACAAATGCAAAATATTGGAAATGCATTTGAAATTATAAGACCAGCAACTTAAAACAATCTTGCTTATATATAGACTGCTATACCAAATTCTCATGGTGACCACAAACTGAAAATCTACAGTAGATATACAAACAAAAAAGAAAAGATAATCCAAACATAACACTACAGTCAGTCATCAAATCGTAAGAGAACAAAAGAGGAAGGGAAGAAAAAAGACCAATAAAACCACATCCAAAACAATTAAGAAACTGGTAATAAGAACATACATATCAAAAATTACCTTAAATCTAAATGGATTAAATGCTCAAACCAAAAGACATAGACTGGCTGAGTGGATGTGAAAACAAGACTCATGTATATGTTGTCTACAACAGACCAACTTCAGATCTAGAGATACATACAGACTGCAAGTGAGGGGATGGAAAAAGGTATTCCATGCAAATTGAAATCAAAAGAAAGCTGAAATAGCAATACTCATCAGACAAAATAGACTTTAAAGACTGTTATAAGAGACAGAGTAGTTCACTACATAATGATCAAGGGATCAATCCAAGAAGATGATATAACAATTGTAAATATATATGTACCCAACAGAAGCACCTTAATATATAAGGCAAATACTAACAGCCATAAACAAAAAAATCAACAGTAACACAATAATAGTGGGGGACTTTAACATCCCACTTACATCAATGGACAGATCATCCAGACAGAAGTTCAACAAGAAAACACAGGCCTTAGATGACACATTAGGCCAGATAGACTTATTTGATATTTACAGAGCATTCCTTCCAAAAATAGCAGAATACACATTCTTCTCAAGTGCATATGGAACATTCTCCAGGATTGATTACATGCTGGGCCACAAAGCCAGCCTTGGAAAACTTGAGAAAATTGAAATCATTTTAAGCATCTTTTCTGACCACAAGGCTATGAGATTAGAAATAAATCACAGGAAAAAAACTGTAAAAAGCACAAACACTTAGAGGCTAAACAATTCATTAAAAATCAACCAATGGACCACAAGAGGAGATCAAAATATACCTAGAGAGAAATGAAAATGAAAGCACGATGTTCCAAAACTTGGACGTAGTGAAAGCAGTCCTAAGAAAGAAGTTTATAGCAATACAGTCTTATCTCAGGAAACAAGAAAAACCTCAAATAAACAACCTAACCTTACACTGAAAGCAGCTAGAGAAAGAAGAATAAACAAAACCCAAAGTTAGAAAAATGAAAGAAATCATAAGGATCAGAGCAGAAATAAATGAAATAGAGAGTAAAAACAATAGAAAAGATCAATGAAACTAAAAGCTGGTTCCTTGAAAAGATAAACAAAACCGATAAACCTTTAGCCAGACTCATCAAGGAAAAGAGGGAGAGGGCTCAAATCAATAAAATTAGAAATGAAAAAGGAGAAATTACAACTGACACCGCAGAAATACAAAGGATCATAAGAGACTACTACAGGCAACTGTATGCCAATAAAACGGACCACCTGGTAGAAATGAACAAATTTTTAGAAAGGTACAATCCTCCAAGACTGAACGAGGAAGAAATAGAAACTATGAACAGACCAATCACAAGTAATGAAATTGAAACTGTGATTAAAAACCTCCCAACAAACAAAAGCCCAGGACAGGGCAGCTCCACAGGCAAATTTTATCAAACATTTAGAGAAGAGTTAACACCGATCCTTCTGAAACTCTTCCAAAAAATTGCAGAGGGAGGAATATTCCCAAACTCATTCTATGAGGACACCAGCACCCTAATACCAAAACCAGACAAAGATACCGCAAAAAAGAGAAAATTGCAGGCCAATATAACCGATGAACACAGATGCAAAAATTCTCAACCAATACTAGCAAACCAAATCCAACAACACATTAAAGGATCATACAGCATGATCAAGTGGGATTTATCACTGGAATGCAAAGATTTTTCAATACCCACAAATCAATCAGTATGATACACCACATCAACAAGTTGAAGAATGAAAACCATGATCATCTTAATAAATGCAGAAAAAGCTTTTGACAAAATTCAACACCCATTCATGATAAAAACTCTCCAGAAAGTGGGTATAGAGGGAACATACCTCAACATAATAAAGGCCATATATGGCAAACCTACAGATAACATCATATGCAACAGTGAAAAAGCTGAAAGAATTCCCTCTAAGATCAAGAACAAGACAAGGTTGTTCACTCTCACCACTCTTATTCAACATAGTTTTGGAAGTCTTAGCCATGGGAATCAGAGAAAAAAAAGAAATAAGAGGAATCCAAATTGGAAAAGAAGAAGTTAACTCTCACTGCAAAGGACATGATACTATACATAGAAAACCCTAAAGATGCTACCAGAGAACACTAGAGTTCACCAATGAATTCAGTAAAGTTGCTGGATACAAAATTAATACACAGAAATCTCTTACATTCTTATACACTAACAATGAAAGATCAGAAAGAGAAGTTAAGGAAACAATCCTATTTACCACTGCAACAAAAAGAAAATACCTAGGAATAAACCTACCTAAGGAGGCAAAGACTTGTACTTAGAAAACTATAAGACACTGATGAAAGAAATCAAAGTAGACACAAAGAGATGGAGAGATATACTATGTTCTTGGATCAAAAGAATTAATATTGTGAAAATGACTATATGACCCAAAGCAATCTAAAGATTCAATGCAATCCCTATCAAATTATGAAAGGCAATTTTCACAGAACTAGAATAAAAAAAATTTCAACTTGTATGGAAACAGAAAAGACCCCATACAGTCAAAGTAATCTTGAGAAAGAAAAATGGAGCTGGAGAAATCAGGCTCCCTGACTTCACAGTACACTACAGAGCTACAGCAATCAAGACAGTATGGTACTGGCACAAAAACAGAAATATAGATCAATGGAACAGGATAGAAATTCCAGAGATAAACCCATGCACCTATGGTCACCTAGTCTATGACAAAGGAGACAAGAACATACAATGGAGAAAAGGCCGTCTCTTCAATAAGTGGTATGTGGAAAACTGGACAGCTACATGTAAAAAATGAAATTAGAACATTTTCTAACACCATACACAGAAATAAAATAAAAATGGATTAAAGAACTAAATATAAGGCTGGATACTATAAAACTCCTAGAGGAAAACACAGGCAGAACCCTCTTTGACATAAATTGCAGCAATATCTTTTTGATCCATCTCCCAGAATAGTGGAAATAAAAACAAAAATAAACAAATGAGATATAATCAAAATTAAAAGCTTTTGCATAGCAAAGGAAACCATAAACAAAACAGAAACACAAACCTCAGAATAGGTGAAAATATCTGCCAGTGAATCCACTGACAAGGGATTAATCTCCAAAGTATACAAACAGCTCTTGCAACTCAATTTCAAAAAACAAACAACCTAATCAAAAAATGGACACAAGATCTAAATAAACCTCTCCAAAGAAGACATGCAGATGACCAAGAAGCACATGAAAAGATGCTCAACATCGCTCGTTATTAGAGAAATGCAAATCAAAACTACAATGAAGGGGTGGAGTCAAGATGGCCACTTGGGAAGATGCAGAGATCATGTCTCCCCACAAATAGAACAGTTGGTGGAGGCTGGCAGGGGACCTGAGGCCCAAGCAGACCACAGGAACCCTGGAGCAACTGGGTAGGACCTGGGGGAAGTCAGGGGGGCAGGGAAGGGGAAGCCAGATGGGACCAGTGCCCTGGGGGGTGCCTGGGTGAGGGGGGAGTTTCCCATCTGGAGGGACCATTGGGGGCTGGGGAGATTGGGGAGACTGCAACTGGGTTTCTCCCACCCAGGAGGCCAGGAGGCCTGCTGAGTTCCCCCTCCAAGACCCCCTCTGGACTGCCTGGGTCCTGGTGTTGTGGGAAGGAGAGAGGAGGGGTGAGGAGGTGGAGAAACAGACAGGAGGGGGTGGGGGCTTTGAGATTGGGGGATGGGGAGGCAAGAGGGCATTTCACCTGCCCTCTTGGCCAGAGAGGCCGACTGGACTTCTGGGCCTGGTCTTTCACTCTCCAGCCCCCCTCCAGCTGCTTGGAACCTAGGAGAGTTGGGGGCAGGGGGAAGGAAGAGAGGCAGACAGAGACCCTACCAGACTGGGAGATCTGGGGAAGTGCCGCAGGCATTAACCTAGCCCAGTTGGCCCTGGGAAGCCTGTTGAGCATCAGAGTCTGGTCTCCTGCCTTTCAGTGGCCCCTGCAGCTGTGAGGGTCCTAGAGGAATAGGAGAGAGGGGGTGAGAAAGAAGAGAACCCAAGGGGGAGGGACCTCCAAGACTGGAGGACTAGGAGATGTACCTAGCAATTCTCCCACCAACTCAGGCCCAGGGAGCCCACTGGGTACCTTGACTTGGTCCTTTGCTCCCAGGACCAGAGGCATTCCTGGGCCCCTCTGCCTCATTGGGCCTAAGCCCCATTCCCCAGCATCACCAGGGCCTTTTCTCAGCATAGGCCCTGCACATTGCCTAACTCCCCCCGCCCTTGTCTAAGCTCCGTCCCCACAACCAAAGCCTTTTCTGGCTTTTTTTTCTTTTTCTTTTCTTTCTTCCCACCTCCTTACTTTGTCTACTACAGTTGTTTTACCTTCCAGGTGTTGCACCATCTTTTTTAAAAAATTTTTTCTGACACATCTGTGAGCTTCCTATTACTGTGTTTTTTATCTTTCTATCGTTCTGCTGTTCTCCTACTTAAAATTTTTTTTTTGTTTTCCCTGCTCCACACAACTTGTGGGATCTTGATACACAAGCCCAGTGTCAGGCCTAAGCTCCTGAGGTGGGAGCTCTGAGTCCAAAACATTGGACTAACAGGGAAACCCAGTTCTCAGGGAATATTCTTTAGAGTGAGGTCACCCAGAGGTTCTCACCTCAACACCAAGACCCAGCTATACTCAACAGCCTACAAACTCCAGTGCTTCAAACCTCAGGCCAAACATCCAGTAGGACAGGATCACAATCCCACCCATTCAAAGTGGGGGGGAAATGAGGTGACAAAAAAATATGTCACAGATGAAGGAACAAGGAAAAAAACACAAGACCAAATAAATGATGAGGAAATAGGCAGATCGCCTGAAAAAGAATTGAGTAATGATAGTAAAGATGATCCAACATCTTGATAACAAAATAAAGAAAATTCAAGAAACAGTTAATAAGGACCCAGAAGAACTAAAGAGCAAATAAACAGTAATAGATAACAAAATAACTGAAATTAAAAATACTCTAGATGCTATAAACAGCAGAATAACTGAGGCAGAAGAACGAATAAGTGAGTTGGAAGATAGAAAGGGGGAAATAACTGCCACAGTGCATAAAAAAGAAAAAAGAATAAAAAGAATGGAAGATGGTCTCAGAGACCTTGGTGACAACATTAAGGGCACCAATATTTGAATCATAGGCATCCCAGAAGAAGAAGAAAACAAGAAAGGGTCTGAGAAAATATTTGAAGAGGTTATAGTGGAAAACTTCCCCAACATGGGAAAGGAAATAATTAATCAAGTCCAAGGAGTGCAGAGAGTCCCATACAGAATAAATCCAAGGAGAAATACACCAAGGCACATATTAATCAAACTAACGAAAATTAAACACACACACAAAATATTGAAAGCAGCAAGAGAAAAGCAACAAATAACATATAAGGGAAAACCCATGAGTAAAACAGCTGATCTTTCTGCAGAAATTCTGCAGGACAAAAGGGAGTGGCAGGATATACTGAAAGTCCTGAGAGAGAAAAATCTACAGCCAAGAATACTTTACCCAGCAAGAATCTCATTCAGATTTGACAGAGAAATCAAAAGCTTTACAGACAAGGAAAAGTTAAGAGAATTCAGCATCACCAAACCAGCCTTACAACAAGTGCTAAAGGAACTTTTCTAAGCAGGAAACACAAGAGAAGGAAAAGACCTACAAAAACAAACCCAACACAATGAAGAAAATGGTAAGAGGAACACACATGTCAATAATCATCTTAAATGTAAATGGATTAAACGCTCCAACCAAAAGACACAGAGTGGCTGAATGGATACAAAAACAAGACCCTTCTATATGCTGCCTACAAGAAACCCACTTCAGACCAAGGGACACATATAGACTGAAAGTAAGGGGGTGTAAAAAGGTATTCTATGCAAATGGAAGTCAAAAGAAAGCTGGAGTAGCAATACTCATATTAGACAAATTAGACTTTAAAGTAAAGACTATTACAAGAGACAAGGAAGGACACTCCATAATGATCAAGGGATCCATTCAAGAAGAACATATCACAATGGTAAATATCTATGCACCCAACATAGGAGCACCTCAATACATAGGCTAATGCTGACAGCCATAAAAGGGGAACTCGGCAGTAACACAGTAATAGTAGGAGACTTGAACACCCCACTTACATCAATGGACAGATCATCAAAACAGAAAATAAAGAAGGACACACAAGCTTTAAATGACACATGAGACCATCTCGACTTAATTGATATTTATAGGACATTCCATCCAAAAATGACAGAATACACTTTCTTCTCAAGTGCACACAGAATATTTTCCAGGATAGAACACATCCTGGGTCACAAATCAAGCCTCAGTAAATTCAAAAAAATTGAAATCATATCAAGCATTTTCTCTGACCACAATGTCATGAGACTAGATATCAATTACAGGAAAAAAACTAAAAAATTCAAACACATGGAGGCTAAACAATATGCTATTAAAGAACCAAGAAATCACTAAAGAAATCAAAGACAAAATCAAAAAATACCCAGAAACAAGTGACAATGAAAACGCAATGACCCAAAACGTATGGGATGCAGCAAAAGCAGCTCTAAGAGGGAAGTTTATAGCAATACAAGCCTACCTCAAGAAACAAGAGAAATATCGAATAAACCACCTAAACTTACATGTAAAGCAATTGGAGAAAGAAGAACAAAAAACCCCAAAGTGAGCAGAAGGAAAGAAATCATAAAGATCAGAGCAGAAATAAATGAAAAAGGAATGAAGGAAACAATAGCAAAGATCAATAAAACTAAAAGCTGGTTCTTTGAGAAGATAAACAAAATTGATAAACCATTAGCCAAACTTATCAGGAAAAAAAAGGAGAAGCTGCAAATCAACAGAATTAGAAATGAAAAAGGAGAAGTAACAACTGACACAGCAGAAATACAAAAGATCATGAGAGACTAATACAAACAACTATAGGCCAATAAATTGGATAACCTGGAAGAAATGGATAAATTCTTAGAAAAGTACAATTCTCCAACACTGAACCAGGAAGAAATAGAACATATGAACAGACAAATCACAAGCATGGAATTTGAGACAGTGATTAAAAATCTCCCAACAAACAGAAGCCCAGGGCCAGATGGCTTCGCAGGCGAATTCTATCAAATATTTAAAGAAGAGCTAACACCTATCCTTCTCAAACTCTTCCAAATTATAGCAGAAAAAGGAACACTCCCAAACTCATTCTATGAGGCCACCATCACCCTGATAACAAAATCAGACAAAGATGTCACAGAAAAAGAAAATTACAGGCCAAAATCACTGATGAATATAGATGCAAAAATCTTCAACAAAATACTAACCAACAGAATCCAACAGCACATTAAAAAGGCCATACACCATGATGATTTGAGGTTTATCCCTGGAATGCAAGGATTCCTCAATATATGAAAATCAATCAATGTGACACACCATATTAACAAACTGAAGGATAAAAACCATATGATCATCTCAATAGATGCAGAAAAAGCTTTTGACAAAATTCAACATCCATTTATGATAAAAACTCTCCAGAAAATGGGCATAGAAGGAAATTACCTCAACATAATAAAAGCCATATGTGAGAAACCAAAAGCCAACATTGTTCTAAATGGTGAAAAACTGAAAGCATTCCCTGTAAAGAGAGGAACAAGACAGAGTTGTCCACTCTCACCATTATTATTCAACATAGTTTTGGAAGTTTTAGCCACAGCATTCAGGGAAGAAAATGAAATAAAAGGAATCCAAATTGGAAAAGAAGAAGTAAAATTGTCACTCTTTGCAGATGACATATTATACATAGAAAACTGTAAAGACTCTACCAGAAGACTGCTAGCACTAATCGATGAATTTAGTAAAGAAGCAGGATACAAAATTAATGCACAGAAATCTCTTGCATTCCTATACACTAATTCCGAAAAAGCAGAAAGAGAAATTAAGGAAACTTTCCCATTTACCATTGCAACAAAAAGAATAAAATACCTAAGAATAACCCTGCCTAAGGAGGCAAAAGACTTGTATGCAGAAAACTATTAGACACTGATGAAAGAAATCAAAGATGGTAAAAACAGATGGAGGGAGATAACATATTCTTGGTTTGGAAGAATCAATATTGTGAAAATCTCTATTTTACCCAAAGCCATTTACAGATTCAACACAATCCCTATCAAATTACCAATGGCACTTTTCACAGAACTAGAACAAGAAATCTTACGATTTGTATGGAAATGCAAAAGACCCCGAATAGCAAAAGCAATCTTGAGAAGGAAAGAAGGAGTTGGTGGAATTAGGCTTCCTGACTTCAAACTATACTACAAAGACACAGTGATCAGGACAGTATGGTACTGGCACAAAAATAGAAATGAAGATCAAGAACAGAATAAAGAACTCAGAGATAAACCCAAGCACATATGGGCAGCTTATCTTTGACAAAGGAGGCAAGAACATACAAGGGAAAAAAGACCGCCTCTTCCATAAGTGGTGCTGGCAAAACTGGACAGCAACATGTAAAAGAATGATATTAGAACACTTCTTTACACCATACAAAAAAGAAACTCAAAATGGATTAAAGTCCTAACTGTAAGGCCAGACACTATAAAACTCTTAGAGGAAAACATAGGCAGAGCACTCGATGACATCCATCAAAGCAAGATCCTTTTTGACCCACCTCCTAGAATCATGGAAATAAAATAAAGAATAAACACATGGGACCTCATGAAACTTAAAATCTTTTGCACAGCGAAAGAAACCATAAACAAGACAAGAGGACAACCCTCAGAATAGGAGAAATTACTTGCCAATGAAGCAATGGACAAAGGATTAACCTCCAAAATATACAAGCAGCTCATGAAGCTTAATACCAAAAAAGCAAATAACCCAATCCACAAATGGGCGGAAGACCTAAATAGACATTTCTCCGAAGAAGATATGTAGATGACCATCAAACACATGAAAAGAGGCTCAGCATCACTAATCATTAGAGAAATGCAAGTCAAAGCCACAATGAGGTATCATCTCACTCCAGTGAGAATGGCCATCATCAAAATATCTAGAAACAATAAATGTTGTAGAGGGTGTGGGGAAAAGGGAACTCTCCTGCACTGTTGGTGGGAATGTAAACTGGTACAGCCACTATGGAAAACAGTTTGGAGATTCCTTAAAAAACTAAAAATGGAGCTACCATATGATCCAGTAATCCCACTCCTGGGCATATACCCAGAGAAAACCATAATCCAAAAAGAAACATGTACCATAATGTTCATTGCAGCACTATTTGCAATAGCCAGGACATGGAAGCAACCTAAATGCCCATCAATAGATGAATGGATAAAGAAGATGTGGCACATATATACAATGGAATATTAGCCATAAAAAGGAATAAAATTGAACTATATGTAATGAGGTGGATAGACCTAGAGTCTGTCATACAGAGTGAAGTAAGCCCGAAAGAGAAAATCAAATACCGTATGCTAACTCATATATATTGTATCTGAAGAAATGGTACTGATGAACCCAGTGACAGGGCAAGAGTGGAGATGCAGATGTAGAGAATGGACTTGAGGACATGGGGCTGGGGTTGGGGGGTGAAGGGGAAGCTGGGACTAAGTGAAAGAGTAGCATAGACATATTTACACTACCAACTGTAAAATAGATAGCTAGTGGGAAGTTGCTGTATAACAAAAGGAGATCAACTTGATGATGGGTGATGCCTTAGAGGGCCAGGATGGGGGGGAGGTGGGGAGGGTGTCATGGGAGGGAGGAGTTATGCGGATATATGTATAAGTGCAGCTGATTCACGTTGGTGTACCTCAAAAACTGGTACAAGGTTGTAAAGCAGATATATTCCAATAAAGAGCTTAAAAAAAACTACAATGAGATTTCACTTCACTCAAGTCAGAATGGCTATCATCAAAAAATCTACAAACAATAAATGTTGGAAAGAGTGTGGAGAAAAGGGCACCCTCCTACACTGTTGGTGGGAATGTAAACTGGTACAGCCACTATGGAGAACAGTATGGAGGTTCCTTAAAAAACTACAAACAGAGCTACCATATGATCATGCAATCCCAACCCTTGGCATATATCTGGAGAAAAACATGGTTTAAAATTATAAATGCACCCCTATGTTCATTGCAGTGCAATAGCCAAGACATGCAAACAACATAAACATCCATCAACAATCTAATGGGTAAAGAAGATGTGGTACACATATACAATGGCGTATTTCTCAGCCATAAAAGAGAACGAAATAATGCCATTTGCAGCAACATGGATGGAACTGGTGATTATCCTACTAAGTAAAGCAAATCAGACAGAGAAAGACAAATATTATATGATATCCCTTATATGCAGAATCCAAAAAAATGATACAAATGTACTTATTTACAGAACAGAAACACTCAGAGACTTAGTGAATGAACTAGGGCGGAAGGGTAGGGGGAGATGATTAGACTGGGAGTTTGGGATTGACATGTACACCGTACTATATTTAAAATAGGTAACCAACAAGACCTACTGTATAGCATAGGGAACTCTGCTCAATATTTTGTGATAATCTAAATGGGAAAAGAATTTGAAAAAGAATAATACATGTGTATGTATAACTGAATCGGTTTGCTGTACACCCCAAAGTAACACAAAATTGTTAATCAACTATGCTCCAATATAAAAAAATAAAAATAAATAAAAATAAAATGTCATATAAATGTAAAAAAACCCATAATACATATGATGTTAATGGAGAAATTCAAAATTAGAGGAAATGGGACATGACATTTTAATGTCAGTTTGTTGGTTTTAAAAATCTACCTTTTTGAAAGATAGATATTGGTTGTGGTGTTGAGGGGGTGGCAAAAAATATCTTTAGTTCACATTTTGGGAAACAAGAGGCCTATAGGTTTTTAAAACACCTAAAAATCCACAATGAGGTTATAAATCTGTTATTTTAAAGTTTAGAATTTGAAAAGTAGTCCAAACTGAAAATCCTTAGTTTACATTTTAAAAATAGGAATGAGATGCACATAAGTTGCAGAAGACATATTGTATGTTGTCACATTGCTTTCTACAATAGGTTGCAAAGAGAAAGAGAGTTTGTTTCTTGTCCTGTTGACTGTTTATCTAATGATTTGTAATTGCCTGTGCTCTTTCTGTGCTCATAATTTTTGCAAGCTATTGGAATTTTCAATCTTAGAGAACTATGTAGAGTGAGGTATTGCTGAGCAGACATCACTTAGTGTGTGGTTACAGAGAAAAACCTAAAAAAACCTCGTATGGAATGGTTGGACTTGGTGAGGGATGAAACCAAATATCTCTGCCTTCCCTAATGGACCCATCATCCCTGTATTTCACTTTGAGATTAATTTTAGCTTTATTCTATATCATATCTTACTTATAGCAAGTTCTCTGTTTTTTAAATGAAGACTTTTTAGTTATACAAAAACAAGCCTCTTTAAAAAGAAAGGAGAAAAACTCAGCTTAATTTTATACTGAGACAAGGTCAATGTGGATATAGTGACAAAAACATAATGGCTTTTGAGCCAGGATAGATCTGAGTTTGAATCATGGTTTCTCCACTTTCTGTGTGAACTTGGGGAAGTTACTTATCCTCACTGATACTCAGTTTTCTCATCTGTAAAATGAAGATAATAAAGAAGGGGAGACAGCAAAAGAACATCAAAGGGAGACAAGAAGAAAACAAAAATGGGTAGTATTGTACAAGTCAAAAGAGCAGTTTTCAGAAAGAATATGGTTATTTATTTCAAGTGTTTTCAAAAGACCAAAGAGAATGAAATTCATAAAATGGCAATTGGATTTGGTAATTAGAAGGCTAGTGGTGACCTTGGAGAAAAATTTTTCAATACAGTGCTGAGTTTAGAACCAAAATAAAACTTTTGGACTTCTTAGTCTCCATTTAGATATTTGTCATCAATAAAAAGAGAAAAGGATTAAAGAAGGCATATTCTTTTTCTGTTGTTGGGTAACAAATTATCACAAACTTGAAAAAATACTCACTTATTTCTTCATAGTTTCTGGCTGTGGGTCAGGAGTTCAGATACAATTTAGGTAGGTCCTTTGCTTAGGGTCTCACAGGGCTGCAATTAAGTTGTCAGCCAGAATTGAGACCTCATCTAAGGCTAGGAATTTTCTTCCAAGATCACTGGTTGTTGGCAGAATTCATTCCTTATTATTGCATGATTGAGGGCCCATTTTCTTGCTGGCTGTTGGCCAGGAACCACTCTAAGTTCTTGAAAGCCATTCTTAGGCCCTTGACATATTCCCCACTTCTCACACAACACAGCTGTTTGCTTGCTTCCAGGCCATCAGGAAAGAAATCTCTTCAAATCTTTCTGACTTCTTTCCCTGACTTATCGACCTTCTCACTTGATTAAGGGCTCACCTAATTAAGTGGTCCAACCCAGGATAATCTCTGGTTTGGTTAACTGAAAACCAACTGATTGTACTCTAACACAGGAATAAAATCTCCTCATATTCACAGGTTTCACCCAATTTAAGGGGAGGAAATTATACCAGGCTTGTATACCAGAGGGTAAGAATCTTGAGAGCTATCTTTGAATTCTGCCTACAAAAGAAGAAATGTCTAGGACGTACTTTCTAGGGAGAAAAATGTGGCTCAAAGCTGAGGTTAGAAAAATCTGAAAAACATTGGCAGCTATGGAAGTGTGGACTCATAAATAGAAATGTAAGGATGATTGGTTAAAGTTCTTCAGGTGGATTTTCATTTCATCTCAAACATTTTTTCTGACAAGGTGGGAGTGAATCAGTGTAGTCTGCAAATAAGTGTTCCAACAGAAAGGCATTGTCAGAAATCTTTGAGTCCAGTTGAGGTCTCCTGGCTAAAGTATAGCAAAATCTTGGAATTCAGCTGAAGGTTTTCAGATAAAGTAAGGATTTTGCAGTGTTGAAAGAAGTTCTTAAAGACACATAATGCCATTAAAGAAGGCATGATTATTTTGTGCAGATGTTACCAACTAGTGGGTGGGGGTTAGAAGTCTGAATAACACTGAAAAACTAAATGAGTTGGGAGATGTAACTAAGGTGAACACCCAGTAAGTTTGTGTAGTTTGTTAAATGCCAGTCAGGAAATGTGGTGTTCTGTTGCGAGTAAAGCTAGAAAGAAAGAAAAGAGGGAAGGAGGGAGGGAGCAAAGGGAGAAAGAAAAGAAAAAAAAAAGAATGTGTATAAAAACAGTTGATTGAACCTGGTGTACCCCCAAAAAAATAAAATAAAATAATAAAAAAAAATAAAAAAAATAAAAACAATGATAACAAAGCCAATGTTTGTAAATGTAAATAACACATTTTTATGAAAAACAACTATAGTTTCTAAAAGAAAACAAAACAATTTCGTGGGGAAAAAAAAAAAAAAAAAGAATGAACTAGGTATAAGGGTCGAAAGCAAGCTTCACCTTGTTCATAAATCAGCAGTGAGGAGGTAATCCTGAGTGACCACCACCTTGATCATACCTTCTCCCTGCTTAGAATCTCCTGAATGCTTACAAGAGAAAGTATAAATTTTATCCCACTATACTGTACTAAATTACTTCTCAGAGTCCCTTCTGTTACTGTAAATCTGTTAGCATAATGCCAAATTTACTTCTTTAAGGTGTATTCAATTATTTGAAAAATTCTACCAGTAGAATTGGTAGAAGAATTGGTAGAAAGAATCTACCAGTGGCACTCTTTACAACAAGAAATGGCATGACAAAGAGTAACTTAGCAGTGTCCTGGTGGTCAGACTTTCGTGAAGATTTAAAACTAGACATGATCACAGAGTGATTCCTATAAGAAGGATCAGAGCTATGTTCCCATATAACTATTAGGTGAACCAGGTCACTGTGAACAAGCCAATAAAAAGGAAGTACATGTCAGGAGACTGAAAACAATTCTTAAACAAAGCTACTCCTGAAGGAAACTTCCATAAGTGGTTATAAAATCTGTTTGTTGAATGACCTACTTTCATAGAATGTTACAGATGGAAGAGCACTTAGAAAACATCTAATCCAATCCCACTTCCTTCACGACCCAGAAAGATCAAATGATTGCTGAAAGTAACACCCAGAATTAGTGGCAGAGCCAGGATGCCTGACTCACAATCCAGTGCTATTTTCACTACACCACATTATTAAGTTTCAAATTCCGCAAGATCTGTTACTAAACGCTGACATAAGATAAACTCACATACTGGTATAAATCATGGCAATTGAACAAACTGTTGTTCAGAGGACTGTGCAAAAGCTGAGGATTGATCTATCTCTTTGCTCTCTCTTTGGTTATATGGGAGAACTGTTTACTGAATACTAGAAATTACAACTTTCTTTTTAATTTTCTTGTTTCTCTTCTGTTCAGTCTGTATTTATCACTTATAACAAAGTATTCTTCTTAAAGCACGGTTACAATCATATCATGTCCGTTTCAAAGTTCTCCAGTGACCTATTAAGCTCGAAGCACCATTTAAGACTACAATGATATTCTATCTTAACTGTATAGTCACTTTACATGGTTTACTATGTATATATATGTACATATATATATAATTATATATTATTATATGTATTTATATATGTTACATATATAAAATATAAATGTGGTCTTATGACCAGCTCCATCTCTTATTTGGTCTCTCCTTTTTTTTTTAAGACAAATGCTCAGTTTTATTGATTTAATTTTGACACTAGGAAATCTCACAGAAGTACAAATCATATGTACAAGTATTTACATCAATAAAAATTTCCACTGGTGATTTTTTGGCAGAATGTTGTTTTTGACTATGTGTGGAATAAATGTGACCATGTAAAATCTGCTGCACAGGGATGTTCCTGTAAAATGCTTGAATAAATTGAGTGTGAAAGAATAACAATATAAATGGTTAATTAAATTGGGTGATGACTGAAAGGCTATAAATACTTCATTTCAGTTTCATTTAGCATATCTTCTTCTCCAACTGTGTTTCCAGCTTTACAACGCACCAATTTCACCTTGTCAGTTTTCCCAGCTGTCATACTCTTCTGCATCTTCATGGCTTCAATCACACAAACTTCCTGACCTGCTACCAGTTCCCCAGGCTTGACAGAGATGGCCACCACCATGCCAGGCATCAGGGAGCCTTGTGTCCTCAGCCGCTTTTTCCACCACAAATTTGTTCAGTTCTGTGGTGAGTTTGGTTAAGATATGCACCTTGTACATCATACCAAGAAACTGAATGCTCATGTTGCCACTTGCTTCTCGAGAAAGACACTGTATCATCCTCTGAGTGCCGTCAATGATGACATACAATAAGGGTTAAGCCACGTTCCATGAGATGGTCACATTTAGTTTCAACCCATCAACTTCCACAAAGAATGTTGGCCCACTGTTGGGTGCTATGACAGTATGAACTTCATCATGCAATTTTACTGAGAGCTCCCAGTTAACCACTTGTGGTTTTACAATAGGCACTCTTGAATTTTCATCTCCTTGAAAATGTTGTGGTCTTAATTGGGATGCCACAAACAAGGATGATGCTATTGCCAGTAACTGTTTTCTCTCATTCTCTGTTAACTGGTGTCCTTTAAAGCCATCAGGATATACATCAGAAAGAAATTTAGAGTTGATGTCTCCTTTTACAAAGCGTGAATTGATTATCAGCTCTCCAAGCAATGCAATATTATGTGTGACACCTTTTTAAAAATTTATTTATTTATTTATTTATTGGCTGTGTTGGGTCTTCGTTGCTGCAAACAGGCTTTCTCTAGTTGCGGCAAGAGGGGGCTGCTCTTCGGTGTAGTGCACGGGCTTCTCATTGCAGTGGCTTCTCTTGTTGTGGAGCATGGGCTCTAGGTGTGCAGGCTTCAGTAGTTGTGGCACTTGAGCTCAATAGTTGTGGTGTACAACCTTAGTTGCCCCTTGGCATGTGGGATCTTCCAGGACCAGGGGTCAAACCTGTGTCCCCTGCATTGGCAGGCAGATTCTTAACCACTGTGCCACCAGGGAAGTCCTATGTATAACACCTTGAATAACATAATTATCCAGTGCATCTTCCATTCTCTTCAGTGCTTCCATTCTATCAGAATCATATGTGATTAGTTTTGAAATCATTGGATTAAAATAAATGCTAATATCACTTCCTGGTTGAATGCCGCTGTCAACCCGGACACGAGGTAGATGTATTGGTTTTTGGTACTGAGACAATCTCCCAATAGTCAGTAAACCAAAAGATTTGTAGGCATACTCAGCATAAACCCAACTTCCAACTGCCCAGAAGTTGATGGGAATATCAGCTTGTTTGTGCCTGAGAGGGTAACCCTTGGCAACACGGATCATTTCTTGGACTAGGTCCAGGCAAGTAATGCATTCTGTTACAGGATGCTCAACCTAGATTCTCATACTCATTTCCAAGAAATAAAAATTCTTTTTTGAGTCCACAAAGAATTCTATGGTTCCAGCAGAAGAATAATTTACTGCTTTGACAAGGGCTACAGCTTGTTCTCTCATTGCTCTTCGAGTCTCAGAATCTAGAAAAATGCTTGATGCTTCCTCCACCACTTTCTGATTTCTTCACCAAATTGATCGCCCTCTTTCATTGATCCACAAAGCATTCCCATGTTTGTCACCTAAAACCTGCATTTCTATATGATAAGGGTTATCAATAAATTTTTCTACTAGTAGCCTATTATCACCAAAATTAGAAGCAGGTTCTTGAAATGAAAATCTAAAACCAACCCCCCTGCCAACAATGTTTCTTACCCTGAACCAGTTCTCCGGTTCCCACATTCCAGCTCCCAGACCCCCTATTCAGCTGTCAATCGACGTCTCAGTCCCACTTCTGGGCATATACCCAGAGAAAACCATAATCCAAAAAGAAACATGCACCATAATGTTCATTGCAGCACTATTTACAATAGCCAGGACATGGAAGCAACCTACATGCCCATCAACAAATGAATGGATAAAGAAGATGTGGCATATATAAACAATGCAATATTACTCAGCCATAAAAAGGAATGAGATGGAGATTTATGTAATGAGGTGGATAGACCTAGAGTCTGTCGTACAGAGTGAAGTAAGCCAGAAAGAGAAAAACAAATATTGTATGCTAACTCATATATACAGAATCTAAAAAAAAAAAAAATGGTACTGATGAACCCAGTGACGGCAAGAATAAGGATGCAGATGCAGAGAATGAACTGGAGGACACAGGGTTTGGGGGGCGGGGGGCGAACGGGAAGCTGGGACGAAGTGAGAGAGTAGCATAGACACACATATATATATATATATATATATATATATACACTACCAACTGTAAAATAGATAGCTAGTGGAAAGTTGCTGTATAACAAAGGGAGATCAGCTCGATGATGGGTGATGCCTTGGAGGGCTGGGACGGGGAGGGTGGGAAGGAGTCGCGGGAGGGAGGGGATATGGGGACATGTGTATAAATACAGCTGATTCACTTTGGTGTACCTCAAAATCTGGTACAATAGTGTAAAGCAATTATATTCTTATTGAGAGCTAAAAAATAAGGCAAACTTTTTAAATTCAAAATAAAAAAATAAATAAATAAAAATAAAAAAATAAAACCAACCCCGGTCTCTTCATCATCCCAGGCAATTCACATGGCTTTCCCATCAGCATCTGCTGAGGACTTGATCATGACAGTGTAGCCAATTTCCCTTGCAATTCTGACAACTTCATCTGCATCCTTGACCACTCTATCAAAGCCAGGGATTGTCTTAACCTTTGCTTTCTTAGCTTTCAATCTTATCACCCATGGCTTGAATAGCATGTGTATCAGGTCAAATGAAAATGACATCTTCTGCTGCCAAACATCTGGCAAATTCTTTGTTTTGTGAAAGAAATCCATAACCTGGATGTACAGCTTGAGCCCTGGTTTTCTTAATGGCTTCCATCATGGCATCAGTGAGGTAGATTTTACTGGTGGGAGCTGGGCCAACACAGACAGCCTCATCCACCATTTTCACGTGAACAGAATTAGCATCAACATCACTGTGAATGGCAACCATCTTAATGCCCATCTTCTTGCAAGTTTTAATAACCCTACATGCAATTTCTCTTCTATTAGCAACAAGAATTTTACCAAAAGTTTTTTCATTAGAATCATATCCCACTGAACATAGACTACAAGACATCTCTAAGTGCTGTCTTTAATAATGTGGAACATGGTTCAGGGTCCACAGTGCCATGCTCCATATCAGCAGCAGTGGCTGTGGCTGCCATTGTCCTGCTGTGACCAGCGTTGCCTCCCCCACCCAGGGCCCCACCACTGTTGGCCTTCTGATCTCTTTTCCTTCGCTCAGGCCATTTTGCCTCTGAAATGCCCTTTTCCCTCATTGTTATTTGATGAAGTTCTAACCATCTTTAAGACCATCTCTTGTAACACCTCCTCCATAAAAACTTTCCTTATCCTCTGCACTACTCTGATATGTTTATTATATTAAAAGGGATGTATTAGATACTTACTATGTGTCAGTTCTGTGCTAGATCCTTTGGAAAATAAGACACAAGCCCTGCCTGCCCATGAAGGCTTACACTGTACTAGAATGAGACACAGATATGTTAACAAATTCATTCACTGCACCATTACAGCTGCTGCAAAAGAAGTATATAAATAACACAGAGAATGTGAATAGTACATGGTATATGTATGTTAGTAAAGGCTTTACAAAAGATAGAGGGGTATGGCAGGTGGAGAAGAGCATTCTAGGCAGGGGTAGATGGTAGGATGAGCAAAGATTTGGAGATGTGAAATAGCCTGGCATGTTTAGGGAATAGCTAACAGTATGAGAGGGATGAAATATAAGATGAAGGGTGTATATATGTGCAGGTGTGCCTGTTTAGGTATATGTATTTGTGTGTGTTTGGACTGTTGGGTTTAAACATGAGAAAATAGGTTGGAAAGAAATGCAGAAACTAGATCACAACAGTCTAGTATATCGTTTTAGGGAATATGAGTTTATCTTCTAAGGAATGGGAAGCTACTAGCATGTACAGAGGAAGAAAAAATACTGACATGTAAGGGAAAGTGGAAGTGGAGAAGCAAAGATGGAGATTCCTTATCCTTAAGAGGCCTAACTTTCTTGGCAAAGTAAGAGACAATGTTGTCTGTTGAGAAAAAGAGGGCTAAACTTGGGTTCAGGTCTTCTGAAAATTGGTGAAGGTTTGAATGGTGGCTCTGGGGATTGGGATGGAAATATGACCAAGAAGGAATTGAAGGCCCAACTGAGGTTGGAGAGTATGGATTTTTAGTGACCCAGTCTGGAAATTGTGCAATTTATTCTAGGAGTATTCAAAAGCTTGAGTGTAGGAGAGAAAAAAATGCAAATGCTTAAATTGATGTAAGGTTGGGGATCATAGAGCAAATGTTATGGAAGGACAATGGGGTAAGAAAGTTGAAAATGCTACAAAAAGAGCAGTTCAAAGTGAAACAATGAAGAAGTTTAACAGATTGGGAGAAAAAGGAGGAACCAAGGAGTGGAAAGATTAAATGAGATTTAAAGACTGGTATAGTGACAATAAGGGAGTTAGAACGAAAAGTCTAGGAGCTTACAGTCATAGTGTGGTACACTAGAGTTTAAGATTTCAGTTGTATGATGATGAATAAGGCCCCAGTGCAGCCATGAAATGGTGGAATGTGAACAGATGCTGTTTCAGATAAGGTGGTCAAGAAAATTTGCAGTCAGCTTACTGGGTTGGTTGTTCACACAAAAGATGAAGTTACCAAGGTGATAGCAAGATTTGGGGTAGAAAGACAGCAAGTCCAATGCCAAAATAGTCAGTGAATTAGGGAAAAATAACTATGAGGTCAATAGATGCTGATATTAATAAGGAAGATTAGAGGGTGGCATAGATGAATGGCTTTTTGCATTGTAGTAGAAGAGTAACGGTATCAAATTGGCACCAGGGAGCCAGGAGACATCCAACGGACTCTCTAGGTCTCACAGTACATGGAATATAGAAAAATAAGCAACTTATTTTTGATGGTAAGAACCAAGTTTCATTTTAAGGCAAGGAGATGGTAGGACAATTATTTGAAGAGGTTTAGGATGTACTTATAATGGAAAGGGGGTTCCAGACGGCACAGTGAGGAAAGTGTCAGTAGAAAGGTTAAATGTGGAAGGAAGAATTATGAGGGAGGAAGTACAGGGTGTTCTCAGGATGTTAGAACTTTGGAGAGCAGTTGACCCCAGAGTCTATGGTTCAACTACAGAATTCAACTTTCTGTTTCTACTTACTTTGTGTTTCTACCTCTTCACGTTTCATTATAGTAATTTGTGTATTTGCCTAATTTGTACTGCTAATTTACAGTTTTTAAAGTACAAAGACCAGATCTGATTAATATGAATACTTTCTGTAGAACAGAGCAAGAAGCATTATACTTGGTACCCCACAAATGTGTTGAATCAGACTAACTCATTTGAAAATTGATTTATTGAGGCACATTAGATTTATAGTTCATTTATTACATTACTTTCCTGTTTTTGTTTTGGTGTAACTCTTGAAACAGTATCAGGGATTTTTTTCAGAACATTTTACCAAATCAAAAAATTAATAAGTATAACTTTGCATGAGAGCTAAATCCAAGCTACTTGTTTCTCATCCAACTAAAGTGCTTTGCAAGTCTAACAGTTGAATTATGATTTATTGTGAATCATCTGAAAATGAGGCCACTAGGTTCAACTAGATTGCAAGTTTCTTAAAAGCAGGGGTTATAACTTCATGTTTTCTTTTCCCTATTTTACTTCACCTTATACTTTCCTATTTTTCATCAAGAGTGTTTAGTATAGTACTTTGCATACACAGCAGGAACACAATGAATGGGTAATGAGATTCTATGCCATTCTTTTTTGAAGAAAATTATATTATTAACCCATGCCAGCAGAACATGCTTTTTATTGCTCCAAGTCTAGGTGCCAATTTGAGCCAGAAGTGATCTTTGAGATCCTCTTCCAATGGACTGATGACTTTCTCAAGAGCACATAGCTAGTGACAGGGCTGAGACTAGAACCCAGGCATTGCAACCGACAGTCCAGTTTTGCTATCACACTGGTGCCCCAATACAAACTCTTCCTTTTTGTCTCCCTTCATCAATGACAGATTTTTCAGATAGCCAATTGTGGTTATCAGTGTAGCCAAGATCTGTGATATGCAAAAGTTTGGTGTTTTGCTCTGTGCTTCTCTCTTTCCCTTGGAGAATTTGACAATTTCCATGGCTTAAAAAGATCACTTTTATGTGGATGACTCACATCTCTGTCTCAGCCACATACTACTCTCCTGAACTTTAGCCTCTCATTTTCATCTGCCTATCAGGTTGCTCTTCTTAGATTGCATACATTTCCCTCAATTTCAACATGCTTAAAGACAAATATATCATCTACCTTCCGAAGTCAAATTCTCCAACAGACTTTTCGGTTTTTTTTTTTTTTCCTATTGACCTCATAGTCTCTCAGTCACTCAAGCAGAGAATCTGGTAGTCATATTTGAAACCACCCAACCCTAACCTCTTCCTTCACATGTAACTCTAAGTTCTGTTGATTCTTACTTTGCAGTATCACCTGACCCTCTCTCTTCCACCAATGTAGTTCAGGATCCTAATCTCACCATGCCTTGGCTACTTGAGGATACTTGAACTATGCATCTTCTTTTACCCTTATATGGTCAAAGAAGTGAACTTGGTAAATTTTCACTTATACTTCAAGAGTAAATTGAAGCAGTCATTCTCTACAAATGCTCCTTTGTTCAGGTTTTATTATCTCATTTATTACAGTGCTTTAATCACTCTTTTTGCTTACGTGTCTGTCATACCCATTTAGAAGGTAAGCCCATTAATGGCAGTGATCTGCTTTATCCATTTTTTCCCCTCTCTTCCTCTCCTAACTGAGCAACTTTGGAAGAGTAACTGTGTGATTTAGGAGATTTTGAGTAGTTTAACTCCCCAGGGTGAGTGTTCTGGGGGTGGAGGGGGGAGCATGTTTTTGGTGTGGAAGCACAGGTGCTGTTGTGTGGGAATCTAGATAATGGTGTAAAATGGAAGTGAAATGTGTACTCCCTTAGTACAGTAGAATTTTTTAAAAGAAATATGAAAAATCAAAGATTGTAGGGGATCATGACTCATGGATGGACACTTTACAAATCACTGGAGAAGAAAGGAAAGGGGGTAGGGCAGTTGTATCCACACATTTAGGAAGAAATAGAAAAGAGAGCTTAAAATAAAAAAAACAAAAACAAAACAAAAATGGTATGGTGGGGCTGTAGGAGAGTTCAAAGTGGCCTAGGTCAGAGATTGTTGAGAATATAAAGACCCAGGGCTGTGTCTGACTATAAAGTCTCGGTAACACTGGTGATGGGTGTTTTTTAATTCAGCCAACAAGACAGACTGAAAGATTAAATCAGCATTTGGATGTAGCTTTATGATTCTATTAAGTTGTCTGCCTCCCCAAGACTTCCTTTACCTTTCTCGTAAATGCTAGCATGCACCGGATGGGCTACATATGTTGGAGGACTGCCAGCAGGGGTGGGGTGATGAGGCCAAAGCAAAAGGGGAAGTGGGGGACTGAGGGCTCAGGCTTCTAAGGCAGATACTTCCTCCACTTCTGCTGAGTATTGGTAAGATGCAGGAAACTTAATTTTCATGAAGATGCAGCTCAATGTTGCCATACTTTTATTTGGTCAACTCTCCAATACCCTCTTTCCTATTCTCCATGTATCTTATTATTGACAAATGAAAAATGTTAATTGTGCTATTCATCATTATAAGGCTGAGCTCAGGGAGGTGAAGGACAATTCTTCCCCCTCAACTTTATTGACTACATTTGACAAATAAAATTGTAAGATATTTAAAGTGTACAATGTGATGATTTGATATATGTATACATTGTGAAGGGATTCCCCCAACGAGTTAATTATCAGAACAGTGTTTTATTCATCTTTTGATATAGTAGGTGTTTGTTGAATGAACACATGAATGAATAATAGGATCAGCAATTATGAGTGTTTTGTAAACTGTAAAACACTATACAAATGTAAATTTTTATGATTATCTTTCCTACTCATGTCAGGCTCAGCTCAGGTTTCACTTCCTGCCACCTACATTGACCACCCCATCCTACACTCTTATCTCTCTTCTTTGAACTTGTATTATGTTTATTGTCTGTACCAATAGTATGACAATCAGTATTCTACTACTTTGTATTATATCTTTTAGTGTGTAGGAATCTAGTCTCCCTAGGTAGATTGTGAACTCCCCTAGGGCAGGAGAAAGTCCAGCCTTTTTTTCCCTTAAGCCCTGAGAACCCAAAGCCTAGCCTTCCACAACATTTTGCACATAGAAAAATGTTTATTGAGTGATTGGTTATTGATTAACTGGAGCAAAGCTACACATCCTCCATGGGGTTTTAATTTATAAACAACCAGGCTTGTACTAATGATCCCAGTGGCTTCCTTTCATGATAGTAAAAGACCTTGGGGAGGAAAGCAGAAAGACCCTCCTGTCATTACTGTAACCTTATTATCACAATGAGTAGTATTTTTCCTTGGCATTTCCAGGGATATTCTTATCAGCATTCTCACTACTATTAGAAACTTCAGGGGAATTGATACTACAATGCTGACAGCTCTAAGACCTCTCTTCTCCAGTAGCTAATTCATTCTTAAGGAGAGATCATCACACCCATCAAACTGGGCAACTCTGTTGTCAAACACTTGGATTCCAAACACAGGGCACTGTCAAGTCCAAAAGGAAATCAGACTATGGCATTCAAAGCTAATGTCACTATGTGCCCCTTGCATAGTACTGTGATACAAATATTTTATCCTATATAATCAGAATAAAGCAGTGCATAAGAGCAGACCTGAAGGGAAATACACATCACAAAATCGCAATAGAAATCTTGAGGAGTGCATGAGTGTGGGTGAGAGTGCACAGTGGGAGGACAGTTCCACTCTTAGTCTAGGTAGTAGAAATATGTTACAGACAGCTTACATACTTTTGAACTTTTTGTAAAGCACTAACTAGAGGGCTGACCTTCTTCCAGGGATACCTGTATAAGTCTCTACCTAATTATTAGCAACTTGGAATTCTCCTAAGTTCTGACACCGTTCCTCAGAGCTGACTCTGAGGCCTGCCTCTGACTTGGTGTTTTAGAAGCCTGGGTCTTGGAAGCAAGATAATTGTTCTCCAGGAGCTTGCTTTTTATTGAAGGCTTTTATCATAAATAAGAATTCAATTTCAGATTAAACATGAAGGGTAACCTATTTGCAGTGAAAAGTAGTTTTTAATGTCTTCTAAGGCTTGAACTTCCTAGAAACTTTGGAATAAACAAGGTGTGTCAGAGATGTTTGAATATTGTTATTGCTGACTTAATTTCACTTATCATGCATAACCCATGACAATACAAAGAGAGCCCTATGTAAGAAAAAAAGGTTGTTAATCTGAAATAGATGAGAAATCTTGACAAATCTTATATATCAGCCATCTCAAAATGTGATTCCAAACTGGATTTTTCTTTCCTTTTTAGAGAAAAGAGATTGAGGAAAGGTAAATGAAAGTTCAAATGTGCCAGGAGACTCCAAGTCTAGATCTCAGCCCTTTTCCCTTTTCCATCAGCTATATTTAAGTAGGGGCTCAAATGTCTGGGATACGATGCCACAAACACTTTAGATAAGATAATGGCATTTTATTCTTCAAAAGGAAAACCAACTCTGTGTTTAAGTGTTAAAGGGTTTATTTTGCCTCGTTTCCCCTCTTTCTACCAAGACCCCTCCTTAACGGACATCTCCCAAACATGTAAAGATTTTTCTTTCTCTTTTCTCTCATAAGTACTCCCCCTCTAAATCAAGAAGAAAGGCTTGTGGG
The DNA here is from genome assembly GCF_030028045.1 of Hippopotamus amphibius kiboko. NCBI lineage: Eukaryota > Metazoa > Chordata > Mammalia > Artiodactyla > Hippopotamidae > Hippopotamus > Hippopotamus amphibius. The sequence continues at coordinate 71,151,294 of NC_080203.1, read as the reverse complement.
GCAAAAAGAAAGGAGGGCTCATGATGGGATGAAGTGGGATGGGCTGGTAAGAGGAAGCAGGATAGAAGAATTTTGTGGTGCACATCTTATGTTTAAACAGTGGTCTTCCCTACCAACCTATGAAGAATTCTCAATTAAAGGCAAAAGTAATTGTTAGTTGACAGTGTTTTAGCACCAGTATTGTAACATGAATTAATGGACCTAAGATGTCTGGGTTTATCTAATCAGGTTAAATGGGTTCTTTGTTGCCTTTTCTGTAAGAATGAGGATGTGCCACTACCTGCTATGAGTCTATCAGACTTATTAGCAGCTGTATTTCTTCAATACAAATAAACAAATCGGCGTTCTGAAACAAGAATATTTTTGTAGGGTTGATTAGTATGAATCTATCTTCCAGGACTTTACTCACACCTGATTGAACTGTGAAAGCTGTTTCTCACTGGCTTTCAGATCATACCATGTTACGCATCCATGTAGCCTGAAACACAAATAACATTGGTATGAGGGATAAAAATGATTTTAGGCCCTTGTATTTTAGGGAGAGACACATGCACTACACCTACGTATATATCCTGGAACATAATTTGTATTATAACCAAATCTGTCGTTGGACAAGTGGCTTGATAACCGAATAGTGGAATAATTTTTTTCCTTAGAAATCATATTGATGTATTTTATTATTTTTAAACATCAAACTTTTATAAAAATACCTTTATAACAGGTTATGTATTCTTTTATTATCTAAAATAAACAGTAATGTTAATATAAATATTTTCTCTGGTTGTATAAAAGTAATAGAAGTTCTTTGTTGAAAATGCAAAAAACAAAAAGAAAAATAATGGAAAAACCCATAATTAGAGAAAGTGACTGATAACATTTTAATATACATCTTTCCATGCTTAGCATATTTTTAAAAATTAAAATTGGGATCACAATATACATATTTGTAATCCATTTTTTAAGAAGTTTTATTGAGATATAGTTAACAGACAATAAACAGCATGTATTTAGAGTGTACAATTTGGTATGCCAATCTCCCAATTCATTCCCCCCCAACCCTCCCCACTTTCCCCACTTGGTGTCCATGTGTTTGTTCTCTACATCTGTGTTTCTATTTCTGCCTTGCATTTCCTCTTTCATAGTTGTTAGCATTTGCCTTATGTTATTGAGGTGCTCCTATATTGGGTGCATATATATTTATAATTGTTATCTCCTCTTCTTGGATGGATCCCTTGATCTTTATGCAATGTCCTTTCTTGTCTCTTGTAACATTTTTTATTTTAAAGTCTATTTTATCTGATATGAGCATTGCTACTCCAGCTTTCTTTTGACTTCCATTTGCATGGAATATCTTTTTCCATCCTCTTATTTTCAGTCTGTATGTGTTCCTGGGTCTGAAGTGGGTCTCTTGTAGATAGCATATATATGAGTCTTGTTTTTGTATCCATTCAGCCAGTTTGTGTCTTTTGGTTGGTGCATTTAGTCCATTTACATTCAAGGTAATTATTGATATGTATGTTCCTATTACCATTTTTTAAATTGTTTTGTTTTTGTTTTTGTAGGTCTTTTTCTTCTCTCATGTTTCCTGCTTAGAGAAGTTCCTTTAGCATTTGTTGTAGGGCTGGTTTGGTGGTGCTGAATTCTCTTAGCTGTTGCTTGTCTGTAAAGGTTTTGATTTCTCCATCGAATCTGAATGAGATCCTTGCTAGGTATTCTTGGTTGTAGGTTCCTCCCTTTCATCACCTGAAATATATCCTGCCACTCCCTTCTGGCTTGCAGAGTTTCTGCTGAGAAATCAGCTGTTAAACTGATGGGAATTCCCTTGTATATTATTAGTCGTTTTTCCCTTGTTGCTTTTAATAACTTTTCTCTGTCTTTGATTTTTGTCAGTTTGACTACTATATGTCTTGGCGTGTTTCTCCTCGGGTTTGTCTTGCCTGGGACTCTCTGTGCTTCCTGGACTTCGGTAGCTATTTCCTTTCCCATGTTAGGGAAGTTTTCAACTATATTCTCTTCCAGTATTTTCTCAGGTCATTTCTCTCTCTCTTCTCCTTCTGGGACCCCTATAATGTGAATGTTGGTGCATTTAACATTGTCACAGAGGTCTCTTAGGCTGTCTTCAGTTCTTTTCATTCTTTTTTCTTGATTCTTTTCCACATCAGTGATTATCACCATTCTGTCTTCCAGGTCACTTATTTGCCCTTCTGCCTCAGTTAATCTGCTATTGGTTCCTTCTAGTGTATTTTTCATTTCAGTTATGGTGTTGCATATCTCTGTTTGTTTGCTCTTTAATTCTTCTAGGTCTTTGGTAAACTTTTTGATCTTTGTATCCAGTCTTTTTTCAAAGTCCTGGATCATCTTCACCATCATTATCCTGAATTATTTTCTGGAAGGGTGCCTATCTCCTCTTCATTTAGCTGTTTTTCTGGGGTTTTATACTGTCCCTTCATCTGGTACAAAGTCCTCTGCTTTTTCATTTTCTCTATTTTTCTGTGGCTGTGATTTTCAGTTCCACAAGAAAATATTGCTGATACTGTTTGATACTTCTGTCTTCCCTCTTCCGAGTAGTGGAATATTGTGTTACACTCAGAACTCAGTGTAAAAAATGATTTTGATCCTCAGCATTTAATCCTAAGAATCAATGGACTTAATGGAAATAATAGCTAGTGAAAAGGTGAAGTGTTTTCACAGAAATACTTCTTAAATACTACTCTTAAGTATTTTAATCCTTTCAGAATTCACATTGAAGCTTGTACAAGTATTGTAGAGTTAGTGGTAATGAGAGGGCTGGATACTACTGACAGGTACTAGGAGTAGGATGAGATTACTGATACTTAGAGTGAGGCCCCTGGTCTACAGTGTAGTGTTGGGAGCAGAAAGTAACTGGCTCTACTCCCTCCACATGAAATCAATTTTATGTATTTTATTCTCCTGGAATAGACTTCAAACAAAACCTTTTTGGATAGTGGCTTGTGTTTTCAAGTTGCTTTCATATTTACCATTTTAACATACCTGAAAAATATCCCTATTAGTTCATTACATATGATATATGAAGAAATCAAGAAATACTGATGTTCAAGAACTTGCTAGAGAACACATAGCTGATTAAAAGGCAAAGCTAGGATGAACTCTCAGTTATCCAGGCCCAATTTCCTTCCCACTGAAATCCATGCAGCAAGGTAGTTTAGAGCAGCCACTGTTAGGTTAAGGAGTTTATGACAGAGTTCAAACTGGAAGATAGCCTGAAGCAAAAAATCTCCATGCTTGCTTATGTTAGAACAACTTTATATTTATTAAGTACTCATAGTGTATATGAAGCACTATGCTAGGGGAGGTTTAAAAGAATAAACAAACTGATACCTTCCCTCAAGACTCTCTTTTCATCTTTTGAGAAGAACTATATTTCTGTGGCTCTTATTTCTCCAGGCCATCTTTTTCTTCTTGACTGAGAGTGTAGGCATTGCACAAGTTTCAGTCTTTGGTCATGTCTTAGACTTGCTTTTTCCAGGCTAATTCTTGCGGTTTCTTATAACTTTGGCCTCTACCTCTTACCCATCACTCATGTTCAAGGACATTATTTCCATCTCTCCATCAGACATTGCTTCTTAGAATTTTTTCTATCTCCTCAATCTCAGTAGTTAAAAACCAGAAGTAATCATATCCTATACTTCCCACTTCCATCCTCATATTGCCTATTTCTATGAATAGTAGTAGCACCACTGCCCAGATCCCACAGTTTCAAAATTTCAGAGACAGTTCTGACATTTCTTTCCTATGCTGCCTATATCTAGTCCCTCACCAACTTCCATCTATTACTTTTTTTAAGTGTCTCTTGAGTTCCTCTCCATTCCATTTCCACTGCCACCATACTAGCCTAGAGCCTTGTTAACTTCTACTCTTTTAAGTGATCTCTCTGTCTCCAGTTTTCTCCAAATGTAGTCAGGCCTATGGAACTCTGCCAGATTTGCCTACTCAAAATGTTTTTCCATCATGTTCTTACTTATTCAAAGTTTGCTAATATGGTTTCCCATTAAAAAGTGCCTGGAATTGTGTCTAATAATCTGGCCTTAAATTTCTATCCAGATTTATTTTCTGTTACACCTCATCTCAATCCCTTTACCCTAGCCAGATCAGGCTCCTCAGTGTACCCTGTAGGTGTGAAACTCAGTCTTGACACAATATGTTTCTTATATGATTTCAAGAATTGAGTTCAAACAACATGTATTTACCACTTACTATGTGCACAGAAATTTTGTTAGCATGGTTCAGTATCCTAGATATTTTTTTAGGCTTATCTCACTTTATCTCCTCTATGACACATTTTCTGTTCATTCCAGCCCACTATTTTCTGTTCTAAAGTCCTTTGCCATTAAAAACATAACATTGGCTTACTGTCTCATCTTTTTATGGTCTGCCATTCTTATATCTCCACCAACATAGTAAGTTCTCCAAGGGCAGGAACTACATCTTACTTTATTTTGTGGCACATACTGTATTTAGCTTAATTGAAGCTTGTTTAGCTGAATTACAACAGATTTGAGCTATTATAATAAGAACATAAAAGTAACAAAATAGATCAAAGTAGATGTCCATGCAGAGCTGTGTTACTAGGGAGATTATGATAGTTACTCTTCATGGCATCAAATCCACAAGGTTGGATATGTACCTTAAGAATCAGTATTGTCCCTTTAATCTCTTATTATCAGTAAAAAGTACTGAAAAGGAAAATTTATACTTTTCTGCACCATGGAAGAATTTTGCTTCTATCCCAGATAAATAGTTCCTAAAAACATCAAAAGTTTTACTAAGGGTAGAAGGGAAAAGGTAGTAGAAAATGAAATTAATGATTCTGGGCTAGGAAGACACCTAAATGCTGGATTCAGACTGGACTCAATCTGCAAACTTTCTTTAACCTACCATTCTATTTGGGTTCATGGGCTTCCAGGCTGATTTATTTCATTTGCAGGAAGAGATTGGCTAGTGTAGTCATTTAAATATCTGATGAACCCAGTGGAAGGGCAAGAATAAAGATGCAGATGTAGAGAAGGGACTTGAGGACATGGGGTGGGTGAGGGGAAGGGGAAATTGGGATGAAGTGAGAGAGTAGCACTGACATATATACACTACCAAATGTAAAACAGATAGCTAGTGCGAAGCTGCTGCATAACACATGGACATCAACTTGATGATTAGTGATGACCTAGAGGGGTGGGATAGGGAGGGTGGGAGGGAGGCTTGAGAGAGAGGGGGTATGGGGATATATGTATAAATACAGCTTATTCATTTTGTTGTGCAGTGGAAACTGGCACAATAGTGTAAAGCAATTATACTCCAATAAAGATCTGAAAAAAAAAACCCAAAAATCTTTCCCCCTATTATTGGACATTTAGATTGTTCCCAATTTTTTATTATGATTAATAATGCTATAAGAAACTCCTTTTACTTAAAAAAAACAAAACAAAACAAAAAAATATCATGGGGACCTGGGGAGCAGTTTTATTAAGAGGAAGGATGTAAATATAGTATTTTAGGTTGTTTACTTACTATGCAAACATAGACTGCTTTTAGTTCTGATTGGACAATCAATAGTAAAACAGCAACAGAAAATATTTTTGAATGATTGAAATACATACCATAAACTTAATCTTGTTGCAATAGATATTATGTTTTAAATTATCTAGAAACAAATTTCACTAATATATTTGAAATACAATACAGTCTCATGTCCAGGTTTAGTTACATTTTGTTTTTGAATACTGACCTGATAAATACTCTTTCTAGATTTCAAAATAATCAGAGCACTGGAAGGCAGAACAACTGAATACAAGTTATATTTTTGTTTTTGGTTTTACTTATAGATGGAACCCACCAACCCATTTGTTTACCTTTGAAAACAGCTTATTTGCTTCTAAGTAGGAGAATGCTCTTGGCCAAAGATTTTGATTAAAATATATGAAGTGTTGAGTCTGTTTAAACCCAGTGTATGTCAGATATGCCCGAGTTACTAAATCATGCGATTTCCTTATATTCATTTATAGTTGTGAGAGCTTTCTATTTGCAGTTTCTAGTCAAAACTCGCCAAATTTAGTCGTGTGGTGTGTTTCCAGAAAATTTCTTAACCCCTTTGAGTTTATTTCTTTAAAAAAAAAACGGGGATAGTAACACTTACCTGTTTAAATTGCAGAATGTTGATAGAGTCAAGTGGGATAATGAATGTGAAACTACCTTGTGAAGATACCAAATTATTCTTCACTGGTGGGTTTACCTTCAGCAGTCACTGTATTTTTTCTTTCCATATTGAAGGAAACTGCTACTACAGATTAGAGAAACTCCATTGAGCCCTTAATATAGGATTTAAAAATATCCCTTACATTTTTGACTTGATTGAAAAGGTGCTGAAGGCTTGGGGAGTGTCTCCTCTGTATTTTGCTGCATTGAGCTCCTAGCAGAAGCATTGAGCAATACTTGTTGACAGACTGATTAGATTATCAAATCTCTGACCAATAAATAAAGCAGAAAGAATTCATACTAGCAGCCCAATTTAAAGCAGACAAGGCAAACGAGTTATCCCCAAACTCCTGGGAACTTGTTAAAATCTACCATCAGCAGAATTTTACTACATACTGTTCTGGTCCTAGCACTGAAACATTGAATCTCCTTACCTGCTAACTTCAAGGTTGACAGTTTAGGGTCCTTTTGCATTCACTCTCAGAAGCAAGCTCCAAGTCTTCAGTAAATCCAATCTATTCATCCCTTGGAAAGCTAATCGTTGTTGGTGAGCTGTACAGTAAATCTGAATACCCCGGAGGTCCCTTAAAGTACACGCCATTCACAGGGTGCTTGCTCTTTCAGGCAAGCTTCTTTGAAAAGATGTGTTGTTGCTATTTTCAAGAGGAGAGAGAGCAGGGCAAACATGCTAGCCAACGTATACACGTTCTTCTTCCTCTTTCAGATTAGTCCTCAAACTGTTTAAAGCACGCCTCAGTTTGGCTTCTCTGGTTCAAAGCGGGGGAAGGGGAAGGCAGAGGGAGGGAGGAAGAATAGAAACTGGACTTGTAGGTTGTTGTGTGTATAAATGAGCTTTTATCCATAGCTCCAGCAACGGAATCCTCAGGAAATCACACAGCTGCTCTGAGATTGGACACAGGAAGGAGTATATTCTGTCCAGTTTAGTTCTCTTTGATTTTTATGATTTGTGAATGGTTAGACTCTTTGTAGGTGGAGAAAGATAATCCTACCAGTATATGCTAATCTAACTGCCAGTATGTGAAACATGATCTTAGACAAGATAAATTTCACATCTCTCTCTCCCCCTCGCCCTCACAATGGTGGCTCTATCCACATTCTAAGAAGCCTTCTCCTTTCTGGTGCTTTATGTCCTGAAAAATAATTGTCTTCAGTTTAGCTTGGTTTCTCGAAATCCCGATGACAATACATTACCTCCATTGAATTAAAAGTATTTTTTTTTCTGTCACACTGAGAATGGTCTGGAATGACTGGGTTTGCTGTCTGCGACCCTGTTTTAGGAATTTAGAAGCCAAGTAAAAGCTCTTGGCCTTTGGCTGGGTTCTGGGATGTTGGAGCTCTGGGATGCTCTGTCTGGCTTCTGAAGAATAGGGGCATGGAAATGTTAGGTGTTAATTGGAACTTGGGGCAGCACTTTGATGTTATGAACCAAATGGATAGTAATACCCTGATGCGAGTTGGTTACATCAATTGTACTGTCATATTAAGATAGTCCATGTGTGGATGGGCATACATAGGTTTATATTAACACTTTTTAAGCATAGCCTTATAACTAATAACTAATTTGGTGCACTCAGTAAAACATGAGCCCAGAAACAGCCCTCTGGCCTGCTGCCTGCTGCAGGAACAAAGTCATTTACATGAACTTTGCATCTGTACATACCAGAATTATCTCACAGCCAACCTAGGGTAAGGGCTGTAAGGTTTCTTAAATATTCATTTCATTTCACAGTATTTTTGGTTGTGTTAGTGGTTGGGGGAAAAAGCTATTCAACCAAATTAAAGAGGGATATAACATTTGGATCCAAGATCAGACTCTAATCCTCTCCTGGAAAGTTTTACTAACTGAAGTGATATTATAAATAGAATTTCTTCAACTGAGTTTGGATGCCCAGAGATCTAGGAGGAAGTTCATAGCGGAGACAAAGGGTGAGTTACCACTTTGCCTCTAGTCTGGACTGTGAGAGCCATTTTGACTCAGGTAAGGAAGAAAAAAGGAAGTGGCTAAATCTTTGTTTCAAAAGGACATCACAATAGCTGTGGCAGAGAGGGGATGCCCTGTGGTGCCTCTGTGTACTCTCCTAGTTGTTTCCTTCCTTAACTCTTTTTCTGATTCCTGGGATGGAAAGGGCAGTGCTCCATCCATCCCCAGTTGGTTCTTTGCCTTGTACAGCTATATTAATTTATGTCACGTTTGTTATAATTGACAGCAGATTCCTTATCTCCTTTCCTCATATCTCTACCCTTTCTTTTTCATTCTCTGTCTTCATTACACACTTATCCTTACATTTTTTATCATTTCCGGAAATAGTGAAGTACCAGACTGATATCTCTTCCTCATCTCTCCACTCTTTCTCATTTTCCCAGACTCTTTCAGTTCTTACTTTTTTTACTGGGGTGTGGAGAATCAAGAAGGGAATGGTGAGGGAGAGGATGAATAACATGTAGTTGGATGGGGACTCTGTCTTAATGGAGTAAGATTTGGGTAGAGGTTAAATGATTTTCAGTCAGACAGCATTCACACATTAACCATGAGTCACAGGATTCATAGCTTATATGGACTCATAGAGCTCAAAAAGCCTTGCATCATTTTGCTTAGACTTCTAAAAAAGTGAGTTCCTGAATGTATGACAGGTGTGATTAATCAGTGTCCCTAGCTGTTAGCTAATTGCCTTGTTTAGTTTGTCAAATAAATAAATCTAGTCCAACTCATATTACAGATGAGGTAACAGGAGATAGAGACTTTCTCAAGATGTATTTGTTTTGCAACAAAATCAAGAGGAGTCATTTGTTGTCTTCCAGAACTGAAATTGTCCCACAGTCAATACTCATGGCACTTTGGAAAGGTAGATAAAGAGTTTTACTATACTCATAGCCTAGTTTTATACACACATATACATTCAATCAAAAAGACTGGGATAGCCACAATTCACCCTTTAATTCCAGCTTATGGAAAACCAGAGACAATGAAAAATATCAGTCTAGCTGTGGAAATATAGCTCTCATCACTTTCCCTATTCCTGCCCCAGGGCCTACCTCATGTTGTAAAGCAATCCTGAACTGTCATTTCTGGTGAGGCTAGGCCAGGGCACAATAACTGAAAATTCTGGATGAGTTTGAATAAGCCCTGTAGGACAGAGTGGTATAGATAACTTAGGAGAGATGGTACAGATCATTTAAGTCAACATCCCTACATTATTCTGTGCTGTCCAATGTGGTATTCACTAACCATGTGTGCTTATTTAAACTGAAATGTAAATACATTAAATTAAATTAAATTAAATTAAAAATTCTGTCTTTCAGTCACACTAGCCACATTTCAGATGCTCAATAGCCACATGTAGAAGTGGCTACTGCTTTGAACAGCACAGATTTAGAATATATTTTATTTATTTTTTAAATATAACTTTATTTATTTATTTATTGGGTGCATTGGGTCTTTGTCGCTGCATGTGGGCTTTCTCTAGTTGAAGTGAGCGGGGGCTACTCTTCATTATGATGCATGGGCTTCTCATTGCAGTGGCTTCTCTGTGGAGCATGGGCTCTAGGCATGTGGGCTTCATTAGTTGTGCCATGTGGACTCAATAGTTGCGGCTCGGGGGCTCTAGAGTGCAGGCTCAGTAGTTGTGGTGCACGGGCTTAGTTGCTCTGCGGCATATGGGATCTTCCCAGACCAGGGCTCGAACCCATGTCCCCTGCATTGGTAGGCGGATTCTTAACCACTGTGCAACCAGGGAAGTCCCTAGAATAAATTTTAAAATTAAGACTTGGTTTGAAGCAGGGAGTATCATTAGTACAAGGTCATATAATTAAGTGCCAAAGTTGGGAAAAGAAACCAAGTTTATGGACTCCTAATCAAGAGTAAGTAGATTTATTTCCATTCCGTTTGTATTTACTTCTTTCTCAGTGTGGGTATATGGGCATAATTGAGGCAGCCCTGTGTGGGCTTTGAAGTTTGAGAAGGAGGGCATCTGGTTAACATGGATAAGGGAGCTCATTTGTATGAATTTGTACAGCTCTTGCCTTTTTCCCTGACAGAAACAAAGGAGAGAACATACATAAAGGTGCAGTGAAAAGGAAAAAAAACGTTATACAAATGGAAGGTGTAGTAATGGTGATAAACTCCAGCTTTACTTCCTCCTACTTAGTGTTTGCCCCTGAGTCCAGTTGTAGATGGGTGTGGGTATGAAAATGGATTGGATTTGTGGGTCATTTTGGCAACTGAGGTGAGAGACAGTGTGCTGGGTGCATGTGATCAAGGAGCCAGCCTATAGTCTGCAAACCTAGAAACTGGGGCTGGTTGGATTTACCCCTACCTAAGCTTTTGCTTCAGGAGAGGATCAATAATTGAGGAATTAGGCAAAGGCTTTCAGTGAGAACTAGGCCTTCACTTAATTGAAGGAATTGTACAACCACTTAATAGTGTGTCAAGCTTAGCTTTTTCTAAGGAAAAATTTCTGAGTAATCACTGTACTATAAATTCCTGGTGAAAGTGTTGCTATAGCTAGAGACTAGTGTATTAAGAATTATTTTAGCAGTGTCTAAGAATTCCACTGATCCTTAAAGCTCCTACTATTCCAAACTTGCTAGCATACCCTGAAATACCTTTAAGCATAGTTCAAAGTGAGTGTCCTCTTTTAGATGCCTTTAAATTCAGATCCACTAAGAAGTGACTCAAGAACTGACTTTTACAGGACAGGTCATCCACTATAAATGGGAAGTCTCAGTGTTCTTATTAGAAAAAATGATAATAATATCAGCTCTGCTTATTCCATGGCATTAAAAAAATCACATAAAACGAGAGCCAGGAAAGGGCAAAGGTCTGTTTTTATATCTGGAGCTAAGTTTGCCATAATGACATCATCTTCCCAGCATATTTGTATGTGTTTGCTGTGTGTATGGGCTAATGAAGTGCTATTTGTAAAATTGCCTTAGCCACTGAAGGGAAAACATTCATTTGACTTGAAAATGGAGTCCCACGACCTGGGTTTATTAGGGCTTCATCACTTTTGATGTGACCTGGGAGGGAGCAAGTCACTTGAATTTTCTGAGCCTCAGTTTTTCCCATTTGTAATTAATAATGGTAAAGGGTTGATAATCACTACTCAGCCACTTTACTGGGAATCAGAGTGAGCTAACACATGTGAAAGTGCTTGTGAGCTGTAAATAGCTATACAAACAACCTCTTAGTTATTTCCTAGTATGGGGGGAAATCCCCCAGGGATGTGCTCAGAAGCTGTGTTTGGCATATTTCCATTATCTCAGCAGGGACTAAACAAATCTCTTAGCCAAGAAGGGAAACTGACTTAAACATCTGATTCTGGGGCCTAGCCCTCCACTAGCTTAACCTCTCTTACTAAGACACCCTCACTTTCAAAAAGTACAAGCAAAACTAGACCTGGGCAAACATTTTGAAGGAAATAAAGCATGTCTTCAATTACTTCCCTTTTTCTTTTTTCCTTTCAGTATCCCCTCCCCTAGAGGGAGTAGGAGAAACTACATTCTGAGAGGTTGCATGCACTAGTGGTTAATAATGTAAACTCTGGAGGTGGACAAATCTGGGCTAAATCTTGGTTCCACCATTTACTAGTTGTGATCTTGGGTAAGTAATCAAAACTCTTGGATCCTTAGATTCCTGGTCTGTAAAATGGGGCTAATAATTATACTACCTCATGGGGTTGTTATGAGGCTTAAGTGCAATAGTGCCTGGCATAAATTATGTTTCCAATACATATAGATTTATTTTTATTCACATTGTGGTTTTGCTCACTCAGAGTTATTTGCAAAGTTACCAGCCAGGAATTTGATACTGTCCCAAAGAATGACTTCTGGTTTGGAGCATTAAGAACTTTCCCACATCTTAGCTTTACTAGTTTGGTGTTTTGTATAAGTGAGCCCTCAGGCAATACCGGGCACAAATTTGAATATAAAATAGAATCTTGATTTTTAAAAAATGACATTTCCACAGCTTTTCCAATTTACATTTTACATGTTTTTTCTTTTACTTCTGCTTACAGGTTATCAGAAATGCTTTAATAGGAGACAAATTGATTTGTCTTTCCTGTTCTGTCCAGAGACCCCTCACCACTGGGTAGCTGGTGCCTCGATTAGCTTGTTGAGGCTTTGATCTTGGCTAAGAAATAACAAAATTAAAGATTTTTCCTATTCTTCATAGAACACAAAAGATGGTATGTGTCTCACAAAGGCTAAGGTGGATCCCTAAAAGATATGGTTATGGAACAAAGGACTTAGTTTGTTTAATTTCATGATTTTTAGTTTGGAGCACATCTTTATGGAACAACCTCAAATTCACTTGTCAGTTTATAGATTGCCTTTGGCTTCATGAAGTTGTATTTAACAATTTATTTCTCACCCATAGAGAAAAAATTTGGGTAAAGTCATGGAAAGGGGACATATATGGGGTTACTGATTGGTTGAACATTTTCCTTATAGAAGGAAATTACACTTAATAGGATGAGAAGTAAAGATTTATCTGGTGTTCAGGCATTCAAATTGATCACTTTTGTCACATCTCTTAACATAAAGCCAGAACTATTGTTTTTCAGTTTCTCACAGTTGATCAAATGAAGTCTGTGAAAGCACTTTGAAAATTGGAATGCATTGTAAAATTCTGAGATTATTTGTTATTAGCCTAGTGCTTGTTGTGAAATGCTCTTATTAGATAATGTTGAATTTTCTCTTTTGCATAAAAATATTATTGGTGTCCTCCCACCACTGAAATAGTTCTAATGTCCACTTGATTTCTAAATGAAGCATATTCTTGAATCTGATGACTATTCAATCTCCAGGCTGTCTTGAGTCCAATATCACTTGAACAAATGAACAAATAAACAAGTAGTCATCAGGAACACTCAAAATGATAGCTGTAAGGGTCTGTCTTTTTGTTCCTGAGATAAAGAGGCCTCCTTATTTTACTAATTTTGGGTTTATAACTGTCAGTACTTCTCTTTCTTCCTGTTTTAAGCAGGAAGTGCTGATAGCATTACATATAAATAAGCACTCCACGTTGCATAACTTTTGCCTCCTTTCAGACTTTTAAGAGTGTGTCATATGGTCTTGCTGTACTTAATATGTACTCAGGAAAGCCAGTTAGATGAATGTTTTAAACAAAGAAGAAAAGGGGCTAGAAATCTTGAAATCTCTCTTACATACTGGGGGCATGGCTTATCTGCCAAGCACGTGAAATTAACTATAAACTCATCAGTCTAGCAGGGTCAGCCCTGAGGAAAATTAGAGAAAAAATGGAGTCAACCCTTCCTGAAGATCTTTTCTCCTTTTTATCTCTTCTGTGGTCCAGGCATCTTCTTATGCTGACTGAATTCCAACTGCTTGAAGGAAAGTGGATCTGAGAAATTTCTAACATTTCAGTATAAATAAATTTAAATTGTTCTTTTTTCTGAAATGACTTCATTTTAATTCAGTTATATGAAATTATAAAATATCATTAAGCAAAAATAAAGTCAAATAAAAAATCATCTATGATTCCACCATGTTGAATTAATCCATTCTTTTTTTTTTTTAATTTTATTTATTCATTTATTATTTTTTGGGGGGTACACCAAGTTCAATCAACTGTTTTTATACACATATCCCCGTATTCCCTCCCTTCCTTGACTCCCCCCCCTCGAGTCCCCCCCACCCTCCCCGCCCCAGTCCTCTAAGGCATCTTCCATCCTCGAGTTGGACTCCCTTTGTTATACAACAACTTCCCACTGACTATCTATTTTAATCCATTCTTAATACTTATGTATATAGCCTTTTTTGGTTTTTTTCTTTATCTATATACATAGATATATTCATCAAAATGGGATTACATTATACATATTGTATATCAGCTTATCTTTACTTAGCAATATATTATTAATTTCTTTCTATAACATTAAACATATTCTCTCTCTTTTTTGGTTTCTTTTCATTTAGAAAATGTTTATGGTGCTGAACCGTTCATAGGCAACCTGCTTATGGGTCACTTACAGAGCAGCTTCCTTGTTGTGATCTATTGAAAGCCAGCCCCCCACAGAAGGGTTTGTAAAAAAAGACAACGTAAAAACACATGCACACAAAAAAGAAATTTTAAAAAAAACCTTAAGAAATGGTGTATGTGCTTGGCTGAGGAGCTAATGGGGTGAAGCTACTATTTGTGGGATTATAGCTGAATGCCTCTAAGTCAGAATCCAACCCTCAAGAAGAATTATGCTGGGTGGCCATGGTGGCAGGGCACTAATGCTGAGTCACAAGCTGGGGGAGAAGCCACTGTTGTAGCCCCATTTTTGGTGCCTGTGACAAACAAAGGGAGGCCCCCTCTGAGCCTGGCTGTCACAGTTGACAAGGGATAGAAAAAGCCCCTCCTGGGGGAGCTGGCCTGGTATGCCTGCTGCCGAGAGCCAGAATTCTGCAGAGTGAGACAGCTCTGGAGATATCCCACTTAAACCTGAGCCAACTGGCTTCCTTGTGCAATAGGCACTGCTGTCCCTGCCAGGGCTCCCGCGACCCAGGTAGGGCACTACTGCTAACTCACATGCAGGGGAAAGAGCCACTACCGTACCCTCTCCCCACACACTGGTGCCTATATATGAACAATAAAGGAAGCTCTACTGGTTGCAGAGTAATACAAAAAGGGCCTGACAGCCACCCATCAGGTGCCTAGTGCTGGGCACCAGTAAAGAACCACACTAAGGCCAGATTTTTTTATATCCACAGCTGCCAGCATCCCTGCGCATTTGGTGTCACCCCCAGGGCTCCTGTGATCCAAGCAGGGTGCTACTGCTGAGTCACACACAGGGAGAGGAGCCACTATTAAAGCCTCTCTCTCCCCATATACCTGTGCCTGCAGATGAACAATAAAGGAAACCCTCACTGAGGCAGACCCAAAGAGCTCCAAGGCAGCCTCAGGACCAGAATCTGGTGGTTAGACCACATGCAGAAGCAAGAACAAAACCTAAGCTGAACACTAGGGACAGGGGGACTAAAGAAGAAGTTCTAAATCTTTCTGTAGGATATACACGCTGCAGACTAAATCCCCGTGATCAGCTAGGTAGATCCTATGTCTTTGGAATATTTGAGTACACAATGAATGTTCCCACAAATGAAAAAGGTCTAGTTCTGGCAGCTGTGGACTGTGGGAGAAAGCACACAGAGGAATTGGGCCAGATAAGAGCCTAAGTGGACCACATAGGACCCATAGCAGGTCCAGAGTCCAACCCATAGGCAGAAGAGGGCCTCTTGGGGTGGTGAAGGTGGCCTGAGGATCCAGGCATGTACAGGACACTTACAACTGAGACCCCAAGGAAACAGAATTATTATTATTAATTCTATTGATCTGATCCATTCTGTGGTCACTTCTAGCTTTTTTTTTTTTTTATTACGATCATAGTCCTAAGGGATCTTCACATTTTATAACATATTTTTATTCTATTTCTTACTTTTTATTTTTAGGCTTTTTATATATTTCTATTTCTAGCTAGCTTTTTTGTAGTGCTGTTTATCTCCCCTATCTTCTTTATCTTTAATATATTTATTTTTTTAATATATCCAGTCATAGTATGCTCTTATGTTGCTGTGTTCTATCCCTTTTTTTAATTTTATCTTATAACACTTTTAATCAATATTATTGGCCTGCTCTGTTTCCTTGCTTTATTCTTCAGATGACACACTGCTTTGGTTTTTGTTTTTGTCCCAGACTAATGGTAAAAGGTTAAGTGAAAGAAACAAATATTGAATCAAGGAAACACATGCTTGCACAAGAAACATAAAAACAGAACTCAATAGAACATAAAGCACTAGAACAACCTGACAGAAGACCACCAGAATGCAATCAGACAATTAAAGAGAAAACCTACAAAAATTCAAAACAAAAACCAAAAACCAAAAAACCAGGGAAATTGTGAAAACGAGGACCAAATATAACAGGGACCAAATAGAAACAGGGAGCAAGTATAAAAAAGAGCAAGAGAACAACCAGATACATTGAAGATCCCCCAAACTCAATCACACAATTATAATTAGAACTAAGATAAAGACAAAACCTAATAACAAACACCAAAGCAGTGTGTCATTTGAATAATAAAGCAAGGAAACAGAGCAGATCAATAATATTGATTAAAGTATAGTATAGTATAATAGGATAGTATAGTATAGTATAATAGGATAAAATAAAATAAAAAGGGATAGAACACAGAGCAACAGAAGAGCACATTATGACTGGAAATATAAAAAGAAAAAGAAATAAAAAAATAGAAGTACATTAAAAATAAAGAAGAAAAGAAGATAGGGGAGATAAACTCAGCACTACAAAAAAGCTAGCTAGAAATATATAAAAAGCCTAAAAATAAAAAGTAAAATAAAATAAAAAATGTCATAGAAATAAAGATCCCTTATGACTAAGATCCACAAAAAAAAAAAAAAAAAGAAAAACGCTAGAACTGACCACAGAATGGATCAGATCAATAGAATTAATAATAATTCTGTTTCTTTGGGGTCTCAGCTGTAAGTGTTCTTGTACACACCTTGAGCCTCAGGCCACCCTCAACTCTACAGTAGGCCCCCTTCTGCCTATGGGTTGGACTCTGGACCTGCTGTGGGTCCTATGTGGTCCACTTAGGCTCTGATCTGGCCCAATTCCTCTGTGTGTAGTTGATCTCTCAGTCCACAGCTGCCAGAACTGGAACTTTTTCATTTGTGGGAAGATTCATTGTCTACTCTGTTATTCCAAAGACGTAGGATCTACCTAGCTGATCATGGGGATTTAGTCTGCAGTGTGTATATCTGATGGAAAGATTTTAAAACCTCTTCCTTATTCCCCCATCCCTGGTGTTCAGCTTAGGTTTTGTTTTTGCTTCTGCATGTGGTCTAACCACCAGATTCCGGTCCTGAGGCTGCCTTGGAGCTCTTTGGGTCTGCCTCAGTGAGGGTTTCCTTTATTGTTCATCTGCAGGCACAGGTGTGTGGGGAGAGAAATGTACAATACTGGCTCCTTCCCCTGCATGTGAGCCAGCAGTAGCACACTGCCTGGGTTGTGTGATCCCTGGTGGTGGCAGCAGTGCCAATTGCAGAGGGAACCTCGTGGGCCTGGTGTAATAGGAATGTCTCCAGAGATGTCTTTCTCTGTGGACTTCTTCTGGCTCTTGGCCACAAGCACACCAGTCCAGCCGTCTCAGGGGACTTTTTCTATCCCTTGTTGACTGCAACAGCCAGGCCCAGGGGGGACCTCCCTTTTTTCGTTGCAGGTGCCAAGAGAGAGACTACAAAAGTGACTCCTCCCCACCTCACTTGTGAGTCAGCAGTAGTGATCCACCACCATGGCTGCCTAGCTTTCTGTGCTAGGAATTCTCCACTGTGGATTTCTTCTCTCCTGTCCCCTCAGTCCATCTCCCCATAGTCAACACTATTTTTCACCCTGAACAAGTTCTCTGGTTCCCACGTTCCAGCTCCCAGACCCCTTGTACAGCTGTGAACCCACATTTCAGTCCAGGACACGCAGAACCATAGTACAGAACCACTGTGTGTTTCTCATTTTTCCCCTCTGCCACCGATTAGCCACTTCACCCTCTTTGAACAGTCCCAAATGCCTCCCTTCTGACCCAATCAAATTCCCCATTGGAGAGGGGGTTTCCCCATCAGATAAGGGGGGGTTCTGCAAATTTGGCAATCTCTCCACTGTTTCAGCTCCCCACACCCCAGGGTGTAGGACCCGTCCTTTTCCTTTCTTCTCCTCTTTCTCTCTCTCTTTTTCCCCCTCTGTCCTACCCGGTTATCAGAATCTTTGCAGTCCTTTCTGATGTCCAAGGTCTTCTGCTAGTATTCAGCTGGTTTTCTGTGGGAATTATTGCATCTTTTGATGTATTCCTGATGCATCTTGAAAATAATAAAAAGGGTTCTAGGTGGAGGCAGAGCTCTCAGCCATCAAAAGGTTTTCAAAAACTGTCTCTTTGAGCAGCACACTCTTGCAACTGGAATAACTGGTTACAGCAGCAGTCCCTCCAGCCTTCAGGAGAGAGAGAAGATACCATGCCCTGGGCATCAGAGATGTACCCACCAGGTGGAGGATGGGTCGCCATTTGCTCCCACCAACCCCAAATGTGGATCCAAAGCCAGAGCTATGGCCTCCCACAGCAGCACAGCAAAGTTGTAATAGTCTTTACTTTAAAGCCTAATTTGTCTGAGTATTGCTACTCCAGCTTTCTTTTGACTTCCATTTGCATGGAATATCTTTTTCCATCCCCTTACTTTCTGTCTGTATGTGTCCCTAGGTCTGAAGTGGGTTTATTGAAGACAACGTATATAAGGGTCTTGTTTTTTTTTTATCCATTCAGCTAACCTGTGTCTCTTGGTTGGAGCATTTAATCCATTTACATTTAAGGTTGTTATTGACATGTTTGTTCCTTTTACCATTTTCTTCATTGTTTTGGGGTTGTTTTTGTAGGTCTTTTCCTTCTCTTGTGTTTTCTGCCTAGAGAAGTTTCTTTAGCACTTGTTGTAAGGCTGGTTTGGTGGTGCTGAATTCTCTTAACCTTTGCTTGTCTGTAAAGCTTTTTATTTCTTTGTCAAATCTGAATGAGATTCTTGCTGGGTAGAGTATTCTTGTCCGTAGGTTTTTCTCTTTCAAGACTTTAAGTGTATCCTGCCACTCCCTTCTAGCTTGAAGAGTTTCTACAGAGAGATCAGCTGTTATCCTTATGGGTTTCCCCCTATATGTTATTTGTTGTTTTTCTCTTACTGCTTTTAATATTTTTTGTGTGTGTTTAATTTTTGTTAGTTTGATTAATATGTGCCTCGGTGTGTTTCTTCTTGGCTTTATTCTGTTTGGGACTCTCTGTACTTCTTGGACTTGATTGACTATTTCCTTTCCCATGTTGAGGATGTTTTCAACTATAATCTCTTCAAATATTTTCTCAGATCATTTCTTTTTTTCTTCTTCTTCTGGGATGCCTATGATTGGAATGTTGGTGTGTTTAATGTTGTCCCTGAGGTCTCTGAGACTATCTTCCATTCTTTGTATTTTTTATTTTATTCTGCTCTTTGGCAATTATTTCCTTCATTTTATCTTCCAACTCACTTGCTCATTCTTCTGCTTCAGTTATTCTGGTGTTGATTCCACTGAGTATTTTTAATTTGTTTTTGTGTTGTTAATTACTGTTTGTTTGCTCTTTAGTTCTTCCTGTTCCTTGTTAAATGTTTCTTGTATTTTCTCTATTTTTTGAGATTTTTGATTATGATTAATATCATTACCCCAAATTGTTTTTCAATCAATTTTCCTATTTCTTCTTCATCCATAGGTCTTGTGGTTTTTATCTAGTTCCTTTGCCTGAAAGATGTTTCTCTGTTTTCTTCCTTTGTCTAATTTACACTATTTCAGATCTAATTCCTCTAGCTTCTGTTCTCTGCCCTGTGTTGTGTGATTTGTCCAATGTCTTGAGTAGGCTTCATGATGGTGAGACTGGTGCCTGCATTCTGGTGGGTGGATTTGAGTTTTTTACCTCTGACAAGCAGGGCCATGTCAGGTGGTATGTTTTGGGATATCTATGAGCTTAGCATGACTTCAAGTAGTCTGTGTGCTGATGGGTGGGTTTGTGTTCCTGTCTTAGTTATAGATTGGTGTGAGGTATCCAGCACTGGCATTTGCAGGCAGTCAGGCAAAGTGGGTCTTAAACTCTGATAAAGGCCTCCATGAGAGCTCTCTGTGATGAATATTCCTTGTGGCTGGGAATTCACTGGTGGTCTATCATCCTGGACTCAGTGCTCCCTCCCCAGAGCCTCAGGCTTGATTTCTGGTAGAGGAATCAAGACTCATACTCATGGTAAAAATTCAAATCAAACATGTATTGAAACAAGGGAACATGTACACACACAAGAGAAGCAAAAACAGAACCCAATAAAACATAAAACATTACAACAACCAGACAAAAGAACCCCAGAATGAAATCAGAGAATTAAAAAGAAAGCCAACAAAAGGTCAAAACTGAAAAAACAAAACCAAAGCAGAGTGCCAACTGAAGACTGATGCAAAGAAACAAAACAAACTGACAAGAATGATTTAAAAAAGAAAATAAAAGTGAAAGGAGAAAGAAGACGGAACAACAGAAGAGCAATGTAGAAAAGGAAATATATAAAAATATTTTTAAAAAGAATGAAAAAGAAAAGAAAAAAATGACAAACAAAACCCCAGAGTAATTGTAAAAACAAGAAACAAATATAACAGGGACCAAATAGAAACAGAGGCCAAATATAACAAAGAGCAAGAGAACAACTAGATAGACTGAAGACCCCCAAAATGAAATGATACAATTGGAATTAGAACTAAGACAAAGATAACACCTAAAATAAATAACCAAGCAGTGTGTCAACTGAAGAATAAAGCAAGGAAACAGAGCAGACCAATAATAATGATTAAAAATATAAGATAATAAAAAATAAAATAAAAATTCATGAAACAGAGCAACAGAAAAGCATAGCATAAATGGGAATATAAAAAGAAAAAGAAAAAAATAAAATAGGAATGTTTTAAAGATTAAAGAGACAAGGAAGGTAGTGGAAAAGAACTCAGCACAACAGAGAAGCCAACTAGGAATAGAAATATATATAAAAGAATAATAATAAAAATAAAAGCAATAAATAGAATTAAAAATATGTTATAAAACTCAAAGGTCCCATAAGACTAAAATCTTAATTTAAAAAAAAGCCAGAAGTGACAACAGAATGAATAAAAATAATAGAGTTAATAATAATAATTGTGTTTCCTTGGGGTCTCAGCTGTAAGTGTCCTTGTACATGCCTTGAGCCTTAGGCCACCTTCGCCTCCCTGAAAGGCCCTTCTCTGCCTCTGGTTTGGACTCTGGACCTTCTGTGGCTCCTATGGAGTCTACTTAGGCTCTAATCTGGCCCAGTTGCTGTGTGTGCTTGCTTCCAAAGACCACAGCTGCCAGAGCTAGATCTTTTTCATTTGTAGGAACATTCATTGTCTACTCAGATATTCCAAAGACATAGGGTCTACCCAGCTGATCGTGGGGATTTAATCTGCAGTTTGTGTAGCTGATGGAAAGATATTAGAGCCTCTTCATTAGTCCTCCTGTCCCTGGTGTTCAGTTTTGGTGTTGTCCCCACCTCTATGTGTGGCCCAACCACAGGAATCTTGTCCTGAGGCTGCCTTGGAGCTCTTTGGTCTGTCTCAGTGAGGGCTTCCTTTATTGTTCATCAGCAGGTGCTGGCATGTTGAGAGAGAGAGGCTATGATAGTGGGTCCTCTCCCTGCACCTATTGATGTATTACTGATGCATCTGTGGAGAGAAATGCACTCCACATCCTTCTACTCTGCCACCATCTTTCTCCCTGTATTGTCTTTTGCTGGTTTTGGTATCAAGATATTACACATCAAATAGAATAAATTGATGTGTCCCCTCATCTTCTATTTTCTGGAAGAGAGTCTGTAAGATTAGTGTGAAATTTTGTTTAAATATTTGGTAGACTTCTCCAGTGGAAATATCTGGGGCTGGGGTTTGCTTTTTCAGGGGCTGCTTACATATGCACTCATTTTTTTCAGGGTATCAGGCTATTCGTATTTTCTATTTCATCTTGGTCGAGTTTGGTTAGCTTGTGGATTTTGAGAAACTGTTTTATTTCTTCTCTAATGTCAAATTTATGAGAGTAGTTATTTGTAATACACCTTTATTCTAACAGTTACAGAATCTGTAGTGACATTCCATTTTATTTTTGATTTTGATAATAAGGGTTTATTAATGTTTTTGGTTTTATTCAAACAACCAAGTTGTGGTTTTAATTTTTTATTGTTTCTATGTTTTCAATTTCATAGATTTATGCTTTTATATGTAATATTTCCTTCCTTCTGCTTGCTTCAGGTTCATTTTGTTTTTCTTTTTACCCTCTCTGGAGTTGGAACCCAGGTGGCTAATATGAGACCAATTTTCTTTCTTTATGCATTTAATGCTATAAGATTACCTCTTAGCACTGCTTTAGCTACATTCTCTATATTGTGTTTTATTTTATATTTATTGTTTTAATTTTCAATTTAGTTCTACATATTTTTAATTTTCATTTCAGACTTGCTCTTTGACCCATGAAGTTTTTAGAAGTATTTAATTTCCAAGTGTTTGGTAATTTTCCTGTTGTCTTTCTGTTACTGATTTCTAGTTTGAAACCATTATGGTCAGAGAATATACTTTATACTTTCAATTAATTTAAGTGTACTGAGGTTTGTTTTATGGCCCGAGGTATGGTATATCTTGGTGGATTTTCCATTCACAGTTGAAAAGAATATGTATTCTGCTGTTACTAGATGGAATGTTCTATATATGTCGATTAGATCCTATTGGTTGGTTGTGTTTTTAGATCTTGATTTTTACTGATTTTCTGCTTGGTAGTTTGTAGTTTTAATAGTTACTGGAGAACATGTTGAAGTTCCCAAATATAATTGTGGATTTGCCTGTTTTTCTTGTCAGTTCTATAAGTTTTTACATTATGTATATTAAGGTATTTGTGTTTGGTACGTGTGTATTTAGACTCATTATGTTTTCCAGGTGAATTGATGCTTTTCATCACTATGCAATGTCCCTCTTTGTCTCTAGTAATTTAGCTCTTAAGTCCACTTTAACTTATATTAATATAACAATTTCTGCTTTTTAAAAAATAGTTTTTGCATGACACATCTTTTTCCATTCTTGTACTTTCAACCTCCTTATGTGTTTTACATTTAATATTTTAATCTATGTGAAATTTATTTTCTGTAAGATGACAAATAAGGATCAAAATTTATTTCATTGTATTTTTTCAAATAGCCATTGTTTCAGGACCATTAAATGAATAATTATCTGTTCTGAAATTATAATTTTATAACATTCTAAATATTATTGGATTTCTTTTTAAAATTCCTTCTTGAGGAGAAATTCATATAACATAAAATTAACCATTTTAAAATGAACAATTATAACTAGAGGGCAGAGAGCAGATGCTAGAAGGACTACAATCCTGCAGCCTGCAGAATAAAAAACACAATCACAGAAAGTTAGACAAAATGAAAAGGTAGAGGATTATGTCCTAGATGAAGGAACAAGATAACACTCCAGAAAAACAACTAAATGAAGTGGAGATAGGCAATATTCCTGAAAAAGAATTCTGAATAATGATAGTGAAGATGATCCAGGATCCCAGCAAAAGAATGGAGGCAAAGATTGAGATGATGAAAAAAATGTTTAACAAAGAGCTAGAAGAACTAAAGAACAATCAGAGATGAAGAATACAATAACTGAAATGAAAAATACACTAGAAGGAATTAATAACAGAATAACTGAGGCAAAGGAATGAGTAAGTGACCTGGAAGACAGAATGGTGGAGATCACTCCCATGGAACAGAATAAAGAAAAAAAGAATGAAAAGAAATGAGGATAGCCTAAGAGACCTCTGGGACAACATTAAACAAACCAACTTTTGCATTATAGGGGATCCAGAAGGAGAAGAGAGGAAATACCTGAGAAAATATTTGAAGAAATAATAGCTGAAAACTCCCCTAAAGTTGGAAAGCAAACAGTCAACCAAGTTCGGGAAGTACAGTGAGTCCCAGGAAGGATAAACCCAAAGAGAAACACACTGAGACACACAGTAATCAAATTGACAAATATTAAAGACAAAGAAAAATATTAAAAGCAACAAGGGAAAAACAACAAATAGCAGATGGGAACTCCCATAATGTTATCAGCTGATTTCACAGCAGAAACTCTGCAAGCCAGAAAGGAGTGGCACAATATATTTTAAATGATGTAACGGAAGATCTTACAACCAAGAATACTCTACCCAGCAAGTATCTCATTCAGATTTGATGTATAAATCAAAAGCTTTACAGAGAAGCAAAAGCTAAGAGAATTCAGCAGCACCAGACCAGCTTTGCAACAAATGCTAAAAGAACTCATCTAGGTAGGAAAGAGACTAGCAACTTAAAAAAAGCAAAAACAAACAAAAAAAAACCTTGTACATACATAGACATCAAAACCTCATGGGAGGGGCTTCCCTAGTGGTGCAGTGGTAAAGAATCTGCATGCCAATGCAGGGGACATGGGTTGGGTCCCTGGTCCAGGAAGATCCCACATGCCACAGCACTACTAAGTCCATGTGCCACAACTACTGAGCCTGGACTCTAGAGCCCACAATCCATAACTACTGAGCCCATGTGCAGCAACTACTGAAGCCTGTGCACTTAGAGCCCATGTTCCAGAGCAAGAGAAGCCACCATGCTGAGAAGTCCACCCACCACAATGAAGAGTAGCCCCCCACTCTGCAACTAGAAAAAGCCCACATGCAGCAATGAACACCCAACAAGCCAATAAATAAATAAATAAATAAGTAGATAAATGAATTTATCATAAAAACTTCAATGGAGCAGCAAATCCAAAAACTACAGTAGATACACATACACAAAAGCAGTCCAAACACAACACTAAAGATGGTCATCAAACTACAAGAGAAGAGAACAAAAGAGGAAGGGAAGAAAAAAGACCTACAAAAACAAACCCAAGACATAAAAAATGACAATAGGAATATACATATTGATAATTACCTTAAATATAAATGGATTAAATTCACCAACCAAAAGAGATAGACTGGCTGAATGGATACAAATACAAGACCTGTATATATGCTGTCTACAAGAGGCCCACCTCAGACCTAGGGACACATACAGACTGAAATTGAGGGGATGGAAGAAGTTATTCCACACAAATGGAAATCAGAGGAAAGCTGGAGTACCAATACTCATATTGGACAAAAACTTTAAAAATAAAGACTGCTATAAGAGACAAAGGAGGACACTACATAGTGATTAAAGGATCAACCCAAGAGGAAGATATAACAATTGTAAATATATATGGGCCCAACATAGCAGCACCTCATATATAAGGCAAAGACTAACAGCCATAAAGGGAGAAATCAACACTAACACAATAATAATGGGGGAGTTTAACACTCCATTTTCATCAATGGGCAAATCATCCAGGTAGAAAATCAATAAAGAAACACAGGCCTTAAATGACACATTAGACCAGATGGAGTTAATGGATATTCATAGAGCATTCCATCCAAAAGCAACAGAATATACATTCTTCTCAAGTGCACAGGGAATATTCTCCAAGACTGATCACATGCTGGGTCACAAGATGAGCTTTGGTAAATTTAATACAATTTAAATCATATCAATCACCTTTTTTGATCACAATACTATGAGATTAGAGATAAACTACAAGAAAGATATGTAAAAAACTCAAACACATGAAGGCTAAACAATATGCTACTAAACAACCAGTGGATGACTGAAGAAATCAGAGTAAATCCCTTTCAGACAAATGAAAATGAATGCACAATGATCCAAAACCTATGGGATGCAGCAAAAGCAGTTATAAGAGGGAAGTTTATAGCAATACAATCTTACCATAGGAAACAGAAAAATTTCAAATAAACAACCTAACATTACACGTAAAGCAACTAGAGAAAGAAGAATAAACAAAACCTAAAGTTAGTAGAAGGAAAGAAATCATAAAGAACAGAGCAGAAAAAAATGAAATAGAGACAAAACAATAGGAAAGATCAATGAAACTGAAAGCTGATTCTTTGAAAAGATAAACAAAATTGATAAACCTTTAGCCAGAATCATGAAGAGAAAAATTGATAGGACTCAAATCAATTAAATTAGAAATGAAAAAGGAGAAGTTACAACTGACACCAGAGAAATACAAAGGATCGTAAGAGACTAGTACAAGCAACTGTATGCCAATAAAATGGACAATCTGGAAGAAATGGACAAATTCTTAGAAAGGTACATTCTCCCAAGTCTGAGCCAGGAAGAAATAGAAAATATGAACAGACCAATCACAGGCACTGAAATTGAAACTATGATTAAAAAACTCCAAACAAAAAAAGTCCAGGACCTTAATGGCTTCACAGGAGAATCCTACCAAGCATTTAGAGAAGAGCTAACACCTATCCTTCTGAAACTGTTCCAAAATATTTCAGAGGAAGGAATACTCCCCAAACTCATTCTATGATGCCACCATCAAACCAGACAAAGTTAGTACAAAAAAAGAAAATTATATGCCAGTATAACTGATGAACATAGACCCAAAAATCCTCAACAATATACTAGCAAACCAAATCCAACAACACATTAAAAAGGTCATACACCATGATCAAGTGGGATTTATCCCAGGGATGCAAGGATTTTTCAATATCCTCAAATCAGTCAGTGTGATATACCACATTAGTAAGTTGAAGAATAAAAACCATATCATCATCTGAATAGAAGCAGAAAAATGTTTTGACAAAATTCAGCACCCATTTATGATAAAAACTCTCCAGTAAGTGGGCATAGAAGGAACATACCTCGACATAATAAAGGCCATATACAGCAAACATACAGCTAAGATCACACTCAATGGTGAAAAGATGAAAGCATTTCCTCTAAGATCACAAACAGGAGAAGGATATCCACTCTCAACACTTTTATTCAACATATTTTTGGAAGTCCTAGCCATGGCAATTAGAGAAGAAAAAGAAATAAAAGGAATCCAAATTGGAAAAGAAGTAGTTAAACTGTCACTGTTTGCAGATAACATGATAGTATATGTAGAAAATCCTAAAGATGTTACCAGAAAACTCCTAGAGATCATCAATTAATTTGGTAAAGTTACAGGATGCAAAATTAACACACAGAAATCTCTTGCATTTGTATGCACAAACAATGAAACATCAGAAAGCAAAATTCAAGAAACAATCACATTTACCATTGCATCAAAAGGAATAAAAACCATAGGAATAAACATTTCTAAGGAGACAAAAGAACAGTACTCTGAAAAATATAAGACCTTGATAAAAATATTGAAGCAGAGACAAACAGATGGAAAGATATATCACTTTCGTGAATTGGAAGACTCAATGTAGTCAAAGTGACTATACTACCCAAGGCAATCTACAGATTCAATGCAATCCATATCAAATTAGCAATGGCATTTTTCAAAGAACCAGAACAAAATATCTTAAAATTTGTATGAATATACAAAAGACCCTGAATAGCCAAAGCAATATTGAGAAAGAAAAACGGAGCTGGAGGAATCAGGGTCCCTGACTTCAGACTATACTACAAAGCTACAGTAACCAAGACAGTATGGTACTGGCACTAAAACATAAATATAGATCAATGGAACAAGATAGGAACCTCGGAGATAAACTATGGTCAACTAATCTTTGACAAAGGAGGCAAGAAATTACAATGGAGAAAAGACAGCCTCTTCAATACGTAGTGTTGGGAAAACTGGACAGCTCCATGTAAAAGAATGAAACTAGAACACTTCCTAACACCATACACAAAAAGAAACTCAAAATGGACTAGAGACCTAAATGTAAGGCCAGACATTATAAAACTCCTAAAGGAAAATATAAGAAGAATACTCTTTGACATAAATCTCAGCAAGACCTTTTTTGACCCACCTTCTAGAGTAATGGAAATAAATATTAACAAGTGGGAGCAAATAAAACTTAAAAGCTTTTGCACAGCAAATGAAACTATAAACAAGATGAAAAGACAACCCTTAGAATGGGAGAAAACATTTGCAAACAAATCAACAGATAAAGGATTAATCTCCAAAATATATAAACAGTTCATGCAACTCAATATCAAAAAAACAACCCAATCAAAAAATGGGCAGAATGCCTAAATAGGCGTTTCTCCAAAGAAGACATACAGATTGCCAAGAGGCACATGAGAAGCTGCTCAACATCACTAATTATTAGAGAAAGGCAAATCAAAACTACAGTAAGATATCACCTCACACCAGTCAGAATGGGCATCATCAGAAAATCAACAGACAGTAAATGCTGGAGAGGGTGTGAAGAAAAGGGAACTTTCTTGTATTGGTGATGGGAATGTAAATTGATAGAGCCACTATGGAGAACACTATGGAGGTTCCTTGAAAAACTAAAAATAGAATTACCATATGACCCAGCAACCCCACTACTTGGCATATACCCTGAGAACACCATAATTCAAAAAGACACATGTACTCCAATGTTCTTTGCAGCAGTATTTACAATAGACAGGTCATGGAAGCAATCTAAATGTCCATCATCAGATGAATGGATAAAGAAGATGTGGTACATACATACAAAGGAATATTACTCGGCTGTAAAAAGGAATGAAGTTGGGACATTTGTGGAGACATGGATGGACATAGAGACTGTCATACAGAGTGAAGTAAGTCAGAAAGAGAAAAACAAATATTGTATATTAACACATATATGCCGAATGTAGAAAAATAGTATAGATCAACAGTTTGCAAGGCAGAAATAGATACACAGATGTAGAAAACAAACATATGGAACCAAACGGGGAAAGTGGGGGCGGGGGGTTGGGGGGGGATGAATTGGAAGATTGGGATTGCTGTATATACATTACTAATAAAAATATCAAATTGTACACTTTAACACTAAATATATGCAGTTTATTGTATGTCAATTATATCTCAATAAGATTTCTTAAAAAAACAGAAAGACAAAAACACAAATCGTGCTGGGAAAACTGGACAGCTACATGTAATAAAATGAAATTAGATGATTCTGTAATACTATACACAAAAATAAGCTCAAACTGGATTAAAGAGCTAAATGTAAGGCTGGACACTATAAAACTACTAGAGGAAGACATAGTCAGAACACTCTCTGACATGAATTGTAGCAATATCTTTTTCGGCACGTCTCCCAGAATAATGGAAATAAAAACAAAAATAAACAAATGGGACCTAATTAAAATCAAAAGCTTTTTCACGGCAAAGGAAACCAAAAACAAAACCTAAGGACAACCCACAGACTGGGATTAAATATTTGCAAATGATGTGACTGACAAGGAATTAGTCTCCAAAATTTACAAACAGCACATGAAGCTTAATATCATCAAAACAAACAACCCAATCAAAAAATGGGCAGAAGAACTAAATAGACATTTCTCCAAAGAAGACATACAGATGGCCAAGACGCACATGAAAAGATGTTCAATATCACTAATTATTAGAGAAATGCAAATCAAAACTACAGTGAGGTATCACCTCACACCAGTCAAAGTGGCTATCATCAAAAAATCTACAAACAATAAATGCTGGAGAGGGTGTGGAGAGAAGAGAACTCTCCTACACTGTTGGTGGGAATGTAAATTGGTACAGCACCTATGGAGAACACTATGGAGGTTCCTTAAACAACTAAATATAGAGCTACCATATGACCCTGCACTTCTGGGCATATATCAGGAGAAAAACATGGTCCAAAAGACACATGCACCCCAATGTTCATTGCAGCACTCTTTACAATAGCCAGGTCATGAAAGCAACCTAAAAGTCCATCAACAGTGGAATGGATAAAGAAGATGTGGCACATATATACAATGAATATTACTCAGCCATTAAAATGAATGAAATAATGCCAATTGCAGCAACATGGATGGATCTGGAGATTATCATACTAAGTGAAGTAAGTCAGGCAGAGAAAGACAAATTTCATATGATATTGGTTATATGGAAATCTAAAAATAAATGATACAAATGAACTTATTTACAAAATACAGACTCACAAACTTAGAGAATGAACTTATGGTTACCAGGGGTGAAGTGTAGGGGGAAGGGATAATCAGGGAGTTTGGGAGTGACACGTACACTCTGTTATATTTAAAATGATAACCAACAATAACCTATTGTATAGCAGAGGGAATTCTGCTGAATGTTTTGTGGCAGCCCGGGTGGGAGGGGATTTTTGTGGAGAATGGATCCAACTATATGTATGGCTGAATCGCTTTGTTGTGCACCTGAAACTATCACAACATTGTTAATCGGCTATACTCCAACATAAAATAAAAAGTTTCAAAAAATAAAATTCACTTAAATGTAAAGTTAAAAAACAAAAAGCACAATTCTGTGGTATTTAGTACATTCAGAATTTTGTGCGACTACCATTTTTACCTCATTTTCAAACATTTCCATTAGTCCAAAGTAAAACCCCTTACTCATTATGCAGTTTCTCCCTATTCCCTCAGCCCTGAGCTACTGGCCAACACCTACCTTGTTTTATGAATGTACCTGTTCCGAATATTTCATATAAATGAAAGCATACAATGTGACCTTCTGTGTCTAGTTTCTTTCACTTTGCATAATGTTTTGGAAGTTTATGTTGTAGCATCTATTAATACTTCATTTCTTTTTATGGATGAATCATATTATGTTGTATGTATATACTACAATTTGCTTATCCATTATCCACTGATGGACATTTGGGATGTTTCTGTCTTTTGACCATTGTGAATAGTACTACTATGTACATGTGGGTACATATATTTGTTTGAGTACCTGTTTCCAATTCTTTTGGTTATATTCTTAGGGGTGGAATTGCTAGGTCATGTGGTATTTCTATGTTTAACTTTTTGTGGAACCACCAAACTCTTTTCTACACCAGTAGAATCATTTTGCATTCCTACCAGCAATGTACAAGAGTTCCAAATTCTCCACAACCTCTCCAACACTTGTTATTTTATATTTTGTTTTATTATAGCCATCTCAGTAGCTATAAACTGGTACCTCAGTTTGGTTTTGATTTGAATTTCCCTAGTGACTAATGAAGTTGAGCATCTTTTCATGTGTCCATCATTTGTATACCTTATTTGGAGAAATGTCTATTCAAGTTGTTTACCCATTTTTAAATTGGTTTGGTTTGTTGTTGTTGATTTGTAAAATTTCTTTACATAGTATGCATACTAATACCTCATCAGATATATTACTTGCAAATATTTTGTCCCACTGTGTAGGTTGTTTCTTCACTTCCTTGATAATGTCCTTTGATACACAAAATTTTTGATGGTGTCTCCGCATCTATTTTTTCTCTTGTTGCCCATGCCTTTGGTGTCATCTAACAATACTTTGCCAAATCTAAGTTCATGAAGATTTACCTCTATGGTTTCTTCTGAGAGTTTTATGATTTTAACAATTATATTTATGTCCTTGACCAATTTTGATTTAATTTTTGTATATGATGTTTGGTGGTGGGGGATCCAGCTTCATTCTTTCACATATGGTTATCCAGTTGTCCCAGCACCATTTGTTAAAGAACTTATTTTTCCCCATTGAATGGTCTTCACACTCTTTTGACAATCAATGGCCACAGATGTATGAGTTTATTTCTGGAGTCTCAGTTGTATTCCATTGGCTATATGTCTATCTTTATGTCAGGACCACGTCATTTTGGTTACCATATCTTTATTAGTAAGTTTTGAAATCAGGAAGTGTGAGTCTTCCATCATTATTTTTTTCAAGATATTTTGGCTATTAAGAACCCCTATCAAATTTTTATGAACTTGAAGATTGAACTTTTCATTTCTGTAAAAAGGGTCACGGGAATTTTGAAATGTGTTGCATTAAATTTGTAGATCACTTTGGGTAGTGGATATCATTCCATTTACTTTGGTCTTTAATTTCTTCACCAAGTTGTAGTTTCAGTATGTAAGCCTTTTGTGTCCTTGGTTAAATTTATTTCTAGGTATTTATATTTTTGGATGCTGTTATAAATGGGATTTTGTTAAAATTTCTCTTTTATATTGTTCGCTGCTTGTATATAGAAAAGAACTGATTTCTGTGTTCATCTTATATCTCACTACTTTGCTGAACTAGTTTATTAGGTCTAGTAGCTTTTTTGGAATTTTTTATATGCAGGATCATTTCATCTTCAAATATGTAGCTTTACTTCTTTCTTTCTAATTTAGATACCTTTTATTTATTTTTTGTGCCTAATTGTTCTAGCTAAAACTTCCAGCACAATGATGAATAGCAGTAGTGTAAACAGGCATTTTTGTTTTGTTCCTGATCTTAAGAGGGAAAGATTGTAGTCTTCCATTATTGAGTATGATGTAGTCTTTGGGTTTTTAATAGATGTCCTTTATCATGTTGAGGAAATTCCCTTCAGTTTTCTGAGTGCTTTTTTTTTTGTCATGAAAGGATGTTAGATTTTTGTCAAATGTTTTTTATGCATCAATTGAGATGATCATGTGTTTTTCCCCATCATTATATTAATGTTGTATATTACAGTGGTTGATTTTTATATATTTAACCACCCTTGCATTCCTGGGATCAATTCCACTTGGTTGTGATGAATATTCCTTTTAATATGCTCTTAGATTCAATTCTTTTTTTTGGCATTTTGTTGAAGATATTTACATCTATATTTATAAGGAATATTGATCTGTACTCTTCTTTTGATGCCTTTATCTGGCTTTGGTATCAGGGTAATGTTGTTCTCAGAGAATTACTTAGGAAGTGTTCTCTACTCTTCAGTTTTTTCCAAGATTTTGAGAAATATTGGTATTAATTTTAAAAATGTTTGGTAGTATTCACCAATGAAGGTATATAATTCTGGACTTTTCTTTGCTGGGAAGTTTTTTTAAATTACTGACCAATCTCTTTACTTGTGTTATAGGTCTGTTCAGACTTTAAGTTTCTTCTTGAGTCAGTTTTAGTAGTTTTTACTTATCTAGGAATTTGTCCTTTTAATCTAACCCTCACATACATTTTTCATTTCAGTTATTTGTGTCTTCTCTCTTTTTTCCTTTTCAGCCTAGCTAAAGGTTTGTTTGAATTTGTTGATTGTTTCAAAGAACCAATGTTTGGTTTCATTGATTCTTTCTGTTGTTTTCCTATTCTCTATATAATTGTCTTTTCTTTAATCTTTATTATTTTCTTCCTTCTGCCAGCTTTGAGTTTAATTTGCTCCTCCTCTTCTAGTTCTTCAAGGTGTGAAATTAAGTTTTTGATTTGAGATCTTTCTTCTTTTTCTGTCTTGCTTTATTTATTTTAACATATTTATTTATTTATTTACTTATTTATTTATGTCTGTGTTGGGTCTTCATTGCTGTGCACAGGCTTTCTCTAGTTGTGGTGAGCAGGAGCTGCTCTTTGTTGCAATACACAGGCTTCTCACTGTGGTGGCTTCTCTTGTTGTGGAGCATGGGCTCTAGGTGCACAGGCTTCAGTAGTTGTAGCACACAGGCACAGTAGTTGTGGTGTATGGGCTTAATTGCTGTGAAACATGTAGGATCTTCCTGGACCAGGGATCAAACCCATGCCCCCCTGCATTGGCAGGCAGATTCTTAACCATTGTACCACTGGGAAGTCCCAAGATCTTTCTTGTTTTTCAAAGTGGCCTTTACTACTGTAAATTTCCCCCTGAGCACTATTTTTGCTGCATTCCACAGTTTTGGTATGTTGTGTTTTTGTTTTCATTTGCCTAATAGTATTTTCTAACTACCCTTGTGATTTCTTCTTTGACCTATTTATTAAGGGTGTGTTGTTTAATTTCTACATATTTGTGAATTTTCCAGTTTTACTTGTGTTACTGATTTCTAGCTTCATTCTGCTGTGGTCATAAAGGATACTCTGTATTATTTCAATAGTTTTATGTTTATTTATTTTTTTAAAGGGATTTTGCAGATATAAAGATTTTTTTCTTTTATAAATTTATTTATTTATTTGCTGAGTTGGGTCCTCAATACTGCACACAGGCTTTCTCTAGTTGCAGGAAGTGGTGACTACTCTTCATTGTGGTGCGCAAGCTCCTCATTGCAGTGGCTTCTCTTGTTGCGGAGCATGGGCTTTAGGTGCATGGGCTTCAGTAGTTGTGGTACACAGGCTTAGTTGCTCCATGGTATGTGGGATCTTCCTGCAGCAGGGATCAAACCTGTGTCCCCTGCATTGGCAGGCGGATTATTAATCACTGTGCCACCTAGGAAGTCCAGTTTTATGTTTATTGAGAATTATTTTGTGGCCTAACATATGGTCTATCCTTAAGAATGTTCCATGTGCACTTGAGAACAATGTGTATTTTTCTGTTGTTAGTTGGAATGTTATACAGATGTCTCACGTCCAGCTGATCTAAATGTTGTCAAGTCCTTTATTTTCTTATTCACCATCCGTCCATATGATCTGTCTATTATAGAAAGTGGGGTATTTAGGGTCCAAAAAATGTAGTTGTTATTTATCCCTTCTAATTCCTAAGCATCTGCCTCTCATATTTCAGGACTTCATTGCTTGGTATGTATATACTGATAAGTTTTATATCTATTAATGAATTGACTCTACCAATACATAGTGTCATTCTTTGTCCCTTGTAACAACTTTTTCACTTAAAATCAATCCTATCTGATGTTAATATATACAGCTGGGTGCACTTTTTGCTAACATTTGAATGAAATATTTTTTCAGTCTCAATATCAAATGTGTATGTGGTTTTGGATCTGAAATGAAACTCTTTTAGACAGTGAATAGTTGGATCATTTCTTTTCATCCTTTCTACCAATCTATACATTTTTTTAATGCTGTAAGCCTGTTTTGTTAAAAGAACAAACACCATACTTGTTGAAGACTTGTGATAGTTAGTAATATACAAATGCATCTGTTTTGCATTTCATTAATGGCATCAGAGGCACTTTTGCAGGATATTGTGATTTTTGCATTCAGCTTTTGCAATATTAAAAAGAATTTGCAAATAAGCATTTATTTTTAGAATGTTTTAGGCTAAAGTGCTAGGATATATGTATGTACCTATATAATTTTAATATTTTTATTTTCTGTTAAAAATAACAGCTATATTTCCCTGTGCTGTACAATATATGCTTGTTGTTTATTTTATTAATAGTAGTTTGTCTCTTAATCCCATACTCCTATTTCACCTCTTCCCCTGCTTTCTCCCCGCTTGTAATCACTAGTTTGTTCTTTATATTTGTGAGTATATTTCTGTTTTGTTACATACATTCGTTTTATTTTTTAGATTCCACATATAAGTGATAATGCAGACTATTTTTCTTTCTCTAATTTATTCTGATCATCATAATATTCTCTAAGTCCACCCACATTTTTGTCAATGGCAGAATTTTATTCTTTTATATAGCTGAGTAATATTTCATTGTGTATATATACCACATCTTCTGTATCCATTCACCTGTTAATGGACACTTAGGTTGCTTACATATCTTGGCAGTTGTAAATAATGCTGTGAACATCAGAGTGCATGTATTTTTTCAAATTAGTGGTTTCGTTTCCTTCAGATATATGCCCAGCAGTGGAATTGCTGGATCATATGGTAGCTCTATTTTTACTTTGTTGAGTAATCTATATACTGTTTTCATTAGTGGCTGCACCAATTTACAATCCCACAACTTTGTTCATGGGTCCCCTTTCCTCCACATCCTTGCTAACATTTGTTATTTGTAGAGTTTTTGATGATAGCCATTTTGACAGGTGTGAGATAACTCATTGTGGTTTTGATTTGCATTTCTCTGATGATTAGTGATGTTGAGCATCTCTTCATGGCCATATGTATGTCTCCTTTGCAAAAGTATCTATTCAGGTCTTCTGCCTATTTTTAAGTTGAGTTTTTTTTGATTTTTTGATATTGAGTTGTATGAGCTATTTATATATTTTGGATATTGTCTTTGCCAGTCACATCATTTGCAAATATTTTCTCCCATTTCATAGGTTTTTTCATTTTGTTGATAGTTTCCTTTGTTGTGCAAGAGATTTTGTTTCATTAGGACCCATTTATTTATTTTTGCTTTTATTTCTTTTGCTTTAAGAGACAGAACCAAAAAATATTGCTATGATTTACATCAAAGAGTGTTCTGTCTATGTTCTCTTCTAGTTTATGGTTTTGTTGAAGGAAGGGAGACCCCTTCCAGGGCCCAAGAGTGGGCTCTTGTCTAACATTTGGAAATGAATTGTCCAAGGAGACACATGTGCTGATGAAGGAAAATACTTTATTGGGAAGGGGCACCTGGGTGGAGAGCAGGAGGGTAAGGGAACCCACGAGGACTACTCTGCCATGTGGCTCACAGTCTCAGGTTTTATGGTGATGGGGTGGGTTTCCGGGTTGTCTCTGGCCAATCATTCTGATTTGGGGTCCTTTCTTGTGGCGTGAGCATCTCAGCCAAGATGGAGTCTGGCAAGGAGAATTCTGGGAGGTGGGTAGGACATGTGGAATGGCATTTTCTTTTGACCTTTCCCATATTCTTCCAGCTTGTGATGGCTTGTCAGTTCCCTGAAGTAAGCTAACTCATGCAAATTTTTATTGTCTGCCTGGTCAGGGTGGGAAGTTACAATTTGTTTTTCCCCTAAGAGCTTGAGGTCTTACATTTAGTTTTTTAATCCATTTTGAGTTTATTTTTGTATATAGTGTGAGGAAATGTTCTAATCTCAATTTTTGCATGTTACTGTTCAGATTTCCTAGCACCACTTGTTGAAGAACATTTCTCCATGTTATATTTTTGCTCTTTTTTCATAGATTGACAAATGGACTTGGTTTTATTTCTGGACTCTCTATTCTGTTCCATTGATGTATGTGTCTGTTTCTGTGCCAGTACCATGCTGTTTTGATTACTGTAACTTTGTAGTATAGTCTGAAGTCAGGGAGTGTGATACCTCTAGCTTTTTCCTCCTTTTCTCAAGATTGCATTGGCAATTTTTGGTCTTTTGTGGCTTCATATAAATTTTAGGTTTATTTGTTCTAGTTCTGTAAAAAATGTCTTGAGTATTTTGCTAGGGATTCTGTTAAATCTGTAAATTGCTTTGGGTGGTATAGCCATTTTAGTAACATTATTTCTTCCAATCCAAGAGGAAGAGATATTTTCCATTTCTTTGTACGATTTTCAAATTCCTTCTTCAATGTTTTATAGTTTTCAGAGTGTAGGTCTTTCACCTCCTTGGTTAAGGTTATTCTTAGGTATTTTATTATTTATAATGCAATTTTAAACAATTATTTTCTTACTTTCTCTTTCTGATACTTCATTATTAGTATAAAAAAGCATCAACTTTCTGCATATTAATCTTGTATCTTGAAACATGACTGAATTCATTTATTAGTTCTAATAGTTTTTTGGTGGAGACTTTAGGATTTTCTGTATATAGTATCATGTCATCTGCATATATTGACAGTTTCCTTCTTCCCTTTCAATTTGTATGCTTTTTTAATTTCTTTTTCTTTTGTGATTGCTGTGGCTAGGACATCCAGTACTATGTTAAATAGAAGTGGTGAGAGTGGGCATCCTTGTCTCATTCCTGATTTTAGAGGAAAATCTTTCAACTATTCACTGTTGAGTATTATGTTAGCAGTGGGTTTGTCATAAGTGGCCTTTGTTATGTTGAGATATTTTCCCTCTATACTAACTTTGATGAGAGTTTTAAACATGAATGGATGCTGAATTTTGTTAAATGCTTTCTTTGCATCTATTGGGATCATCACGTGATTATCTCCTTTATTTCATTAAAGTGGTGTATCACATTGATTTATTTATGAATACTGAACCAGTTTTGCATCCCTGGAATAAATCCCACTTGATCATGTTGTATGATCCTTTTAATATATAGCTAACATTTTGTTGAGGATTTTTGCATCTATATTCATCAAAGATATTGGCCTGTAATTGCCTTTTTTGTAGTGTCTGTCTGCTTTTGTTACCTGGTTAATGGTGGCCTCGTTGAATGAATTTGGAAATGTTCCATCCTCTTCAATTTTTTGAAATAGTTTGAGAATGATAGGTATTATCTCTTCTTTATATATTTGGTAGAATTACCCTGTGAAACTATCCAGTCTCAGACTTTTGTTTGTTGGAGTTTTTAGAATTACAAATTCAACTTCACTATGAGCAATCAGTCAGTTCAGATTATCTATTTCTTCCTGATTCTGTCTTGGAAGGTTGTGTGTTTCTAGAAATTTGACTATTTCTTCTAGGCTGTCCAATTTGTTATCATATAATTGTTTATAGTATTCTCATGATTTTTTTTTTGTATTTCTGTGTTACTTGTTATTTCTCCTCTTTCATTTCTTATTTTATTTATTTGTGTCCTATGTCTTTTATTCTTTATGAGCCTGGCTAAAGGTTTATTAGTTTTGTTTGTCTTTTCAAAGAACCAGGTCTTGATTTAATTGGTATTTTCTATTTTATCTTTTGGTCACTATTTTATTTCCTCTCTGATTTTTATTACTTTCTTCCTTCTAACTTTGGGCTTTGCTTGCTTTTCTTTTTCTAATTCCCTTAGATTGAAGGGAAGTGTTTACGTCTCATATTCTTTTGGTGGAGCAGGGTAAGAAAAGGACTTGAGTTTACTTATTTAGAAAGATTCCCTAAACAACTGTCTGATAGCTTTGCTTCCTCAATAAGATAAGGTAGAATAAGATAAGATACAATATGATAAAGAAGATGATCTCAAAGGTTATCTTAATTTGATAGTTTAGGGTCCTCTATGGTTGTAAAAATTCAGAACTAAAATTTAAGGCTGAAGTTTTCAATATTTGAGAACCACAAAACAGTAGTAGAGGTCCCATTCTTTTCCCATAATTGGTCTCAGAGTATCACCTAAGCGTTTTGAATAATAACGTCTGTGAGTCTTGAGTGGACTAACAGAGTCATAGAATGTTGGAGGTAGAAAGGACTTTGTGATTTTAAATCCAACTTTCTCTCTTTTGCACATGAGAAAACTCAATCGCAGGGAGATATAGTGACTTGAGTAAGTTCACACAGCTAGCAACTGGCAGTTTAGAGTGGTCACTTATAAGCTCATTAATTAGTTCTTCAAATAGTTTTTTTTTCTGCTCAAGAAAGTGAAAACTATGAAAGTAATAAGAATTATATCTAGCTCATGGCTCTACAGTCTCCTGGTACAAAGAAAGTAGAAGTTTGAGAGAGACAAAACTTGTCAATTTTAACTTTCTTGATTCCAAGTACTTTTCCCTTTTCCCCCTCAATTTCCTCCATCCCTCAGAATTGGAATTAATCACTCTCTTTTAGAATTTTCTAATACATTATGTTTATTTCTCATTTTGGAAGTTATTTTACCACACCATCATGGTGATTTGTGTACATGATTAACTTTCTTAAGATTCTTGATGAAAGAGGTTGATCTCTATGTTCATGTCAATCATGGCATATAACATCCTGTCCTCTAATTTTTGATTTGTTGGTGATTCCCATAAGAAGCCATTGAGTGAGAGAATAGGTCTCCTTTATATTTCTAGATCAGTTCCTGGCACACAGTAAATAATCCAGTAATTTGAATTAAGGTAAGGAGATGAAGCTCAACTTAAGTATAAAATAACAGGTGGAAGAGGACTTGGGAGAATTTGGGATTCCATTTAGTAATTTCACCTTTTCTCTAGACCTGATTTAGCAGTTGTTTGCATTTTGAATGATGGACTCTATAAGTTTAGCTAAAAGAGGGCTTGATATCTACACCAGAATATGATAGAATTTAGTATTAACTAACCTCCAGGCATCTAGAATTTGGGAGAAGTATTGTATGAGAGAGCTTGAAAGTATTATGCAAAAAATGCTTTGAAAATTGTATAAAACTTTGGTGATCACTTCAGTTCACAATGACAATTAAGAATCTTCTTAATTTTCACTTAAACCATACCATTTCCTTTGACATATACTATTTTTTTTAATGCCTATGGCATCTCTTAGGCTGTAAAAATTTTCACACTTGAACAAGACTATAGGCTTCATGAAGGCTGAGACCATGCTTTCATCTTCATGTGTAACTCTCATGCCTATCAAAAAGTTTAGTATGCAGTGAACATTCAATAGAAACCTGTTGAGTGAATGAACATAATGAATGTCCAGATAACTGGTGTCTGACCAGTTCTTGTTAGGTCCAGGGGAACCAGAGCTGGATTTCTGTTCTTTGCTAGACTAAAATAGCTCCCATCTTTCAGGTTTTCAGGATACACGATTTCCTATTAATCTTCCCAATTCTTCCTCTTCCACTTCTCACATTCAATACCTACAAATTATCAAGCTTCTGCAGTAGATACTGTTGGTTGCTTATTTTTTTAAAGATTTATTTATTTTTAAATTTACTTTATTTATTTTACTGGCTGTGTTGGGTCTTCATTGCTGCACATGGGCTTTCTCTAGTTGTGGCGAGTGGGGGCTACTCTTCACTGTGGTGTGCAGGCTCCTCATTGCCATGTCTTCTCTTGTTGTGGAGCTTGGGCTCTAGGCACGTGGGCTTCAGTAGTTGCAGCACACAGGCTCAATAGTTGTGGCTCATGGTCTCCAAAGCGCAGGCTCGATAGTTGTGGTGCATGGGCTTAGTTGCTCCTTGGCATGTGGGATCTTCCCGGAGCAGGGATCGAACCCATGTTCCCTGCAGTGGCAGGTAGATGCTTAACCACTGCACCACCTAGGAAGCCCAGTTGCCTGTTCTTTATCACATGCCTTTTTTTTTCTTCCAGGAATGGAGTTGGAGGAAAGTTAACCTTATCTTTTTCCTCAGATGAGAAGCAGGATTGGCCTAAGGGAGATTATATTCCCATTGCCAGTAAATGGTTCAGGCAGGGAAAAATAATTTATTCTAGTTAACGAGACATAATTTGGAACTTTATAGGGGGTTTTGGGAGAAGTTTCCTTCTTCTTAAGAGAGAAGTACAGGAAAAATTAGTCTTCCTTGTTTTTAGAATATAGTCACATCTTGATATTACACCTGGATCTACTGTGACCATCTTTCTCCCTGAGGATGGCAGTACTTCCTGTAGGATGAACCCTAATTCTTAGTGACATTAGTGAATCACTGCGTCATCTAATCCTCAACATTTCCCCACCTCTGAACTTCTTGTCATGTAAGTAAGTTTCCTTATTATTTAAGCCAATTTTAGTCATGGTTTCCATTACTTGAAGCTGAGAACAATCTAACTGATGCAATTTCCTTACTTGTAGGAGGAAATCAGATGTTTTAATTGAGTTCAAAATTTATTCTTTGTGAGCTTATCTACAAAAATCTTCATCAGGCTCCTAAAAGTTAAAAAATATATTATTAGCTAGAGTTGGGTTACCAGTTTCTAAAGAACATTGACTTTTGTCTGATGTTAGAGTCATCTACTTTGAAATGACAACAGAGTACAAATAAATAATGAGCAAATTTAATTATGCACTAGAGAGCAAAATCAGGGGAATTCTGAGTAAAAGAACATGATTCTA
The DNA here is from genome assembly GCF_030028045.1 of Hippopotamus amphibius kiboko. Taxonomy (NCBI): domain Eukaryota; kingdom Metazoa; phylum Chordata; class Mammalia; order Artiodactyla; family Hippopotamidae; genus Hippopotamus; species Hippopotamus amphibius. Next base: position 71,109,990 of record NC_080203.1, on the reverse strand, counting down.
AAAGATGAGTGATGAACTGAAAACATTAGGAAAAGTAAAAGGAAGTTTGCCTAATCTCTTTGGAAGTTTCCTTTGTTAGTAGAATTCTCCAATGACTGTACCTAACCTAAAGACTGAATAATCACATATGGTATTACATTGGTTTCGGGAAGTACCATTTTTCTAATGGATTTACAATTTCTTCCAGGGATTATTAGATGCTATCTCTGTCATCTTTATTTTCATGATTATTCTTATTGCACAGATTGGCAAATTAAGCTTTGTGTGGTCAATAGTAGTACATGGTCTAAAACTACCCTTTGGTAATGAAGAAAAATGAGCAAGCAAGATCGGTTCCATTGCAGAATAAAAGCAATTATCCTGGCTGCCTGGAGTGAAACTAGAACCGACAGGGTGGAACTAACAGAAGGCAGTTTCAATTTGCAATAGAAAAAGTTTTCCTAAAAAGTAAATATCCAACAATGGAGTTGGCTGCCCTAAGATTACTGAATTGAATTTATCTTCATTACAGGTTCGAGAGCCATATCTGTCAGGAATGCAATAAAAAGGATTATTTCACTGTTGGAATATCTAAAATTCTATTGATGTTAATACTATAGAATCTTATTGTTAAATATTCTGAGAGAAGCCACAATCTGGTGCATACTAGGTGTACAATAAGAAGGATAACATTATTAGATAAGCTAGAAATTCAAGAAAATAAACCCTTATTTCTTTAATAATCATGACTGTAGGCTGAAGTGGGTGATTTGGGCACCAGTGTTTCCACATATTACTTAGCTACTGAGCTAGCAGTCCCATGAAAGGGCTAGAGACAACCCTGCTACTTTCCTGAAAAACAAGGAAAGAGAAAGTTTTAGCACACCGCTTATATGTGTTGCTGACTGATGAAACAAGTGTAGAGAAACTTACTTAATTTTGAGAGTCTGAAATCACTTTTAGTTTGTTATACCAATGGAGCCCAATTACACTCTTCTGTCTGGGCTGCGTGCTCTCGCTCTCTCTCTCACTTCTCTGCCGATCTTTTCAATCTTTAGTGTCTACCCATTTATGGTTTTTGATGAGTGCTTCAATATTTGGCTTGACAACAGCTGATTTTAACCCTGGGTGACTTGACTTCTAAGATAGTATCTTCTTCTTATTAGGCCAGTGGTTCATTGCCTATTTCAGCCTGTGGACTTGTTCTGGTGGGGGAGGTTTTTGTCCCTGGCTCATATTCAATAATTCACTACTCTGGGAAGAACTCCTCTCCTTAATGATCCTCAATCCCTCCTTTCCCATCTTGGTTGCTATTTCAGTGTTCATCTACATTTTATATCCACATATCTACCTTTTTAACCAAAAATTTTTTAAAGGGTTTGGGGAAAATCTCATGACATGCCAAAGAAGTCTTTGCATTATTCATTATAACATTTATCACATTGTGTTTTAATTGCTAATATTTTTGTCTTTCTTCCCCAGTAGACTGTGAATTTCAGGGCAAGAACTGTGGATTCATTTTTGTATCCTCACTGCCTCATTCAGTGTTTGGCACAGAGTGGGTTCTCAATGTGTAACTTAAATGAACAAAGCTACCAAAATGTTCAATATATAGTGAGTATACAATACTCTAGATAGTATAGTTGTATACTTAATCAAAGGTCACTTGCCCAGCATAATATGCCTAAAGAAGTCTTTTATAAGAAGGATAAAGCATGGCTCAGTTCCGTTTTATAAACTAGCTTAGGTGCAGAAGAAAGTTTCTTTTGGTAATATCATGAGTGAATTTGCCCCAAATTTTATGTCACTAGGAGTTGTTTTCCTGAAACATTCACAAAGGTTAATAATTTCATAACTATTTGTGATATAAAATACATGTACTTAGGTAAGTGTGTAAAATTTAAACTTCTAAATAACTTTTTAAATAAATTTATTTATTGATTGATTGATTTTATTTATTGGCTGTGTTGGGTCTTCGTTGCTGCACATGGGCTTTCTCTAGTTGCTGTTAGCGGGGGCAACTCTTCATTGTGGTGCACAGGCTCCTCATTGTAGTGGCTTCTCTTGTTGTGGAGCACGGGCCCTAGGTGCATGGCCTTCAATAGTTGTGGCACATGGACTCAGTAGTTGTGGTTCACAGGCTCTAGAGCACAGGCTCAGTAGTTGTGGCGCATGGGCTTAGTTGCTCCGTGGCATGTGGAATCTTCCCAGAGCAGCACTCAAACCTGTGCCCCTTGCATTGGCAGGAGGATTCTTTACCACTGAGCTGGAAGTCCCCTAAATAACTTTTAGATCTTTGAAAACAAAAGTGTTTATGTGCACAGTCTGGAGATAAATTAGGTGTCTGAGCAGACTTAAATGAAGGTTGAAGACAAAAAGGGCACCAAAGAATAAAATAGATACAACAAGGCATGTAAGGTTATTCTATACCATTTTTAATGAATTTAAAAATAATAGCATTGTGTTTTCTGTTATATAAGAAATACATGTTCATATAGATAAATTTAAATGTACCACTGAGTAAAAAGAAGAACATAAAAATCACTTGCAGAACTATCACACAAAAATAATTGTGATGAACAATTTGGTATATAGCTTTCCAGTCTTCTTTCACTAAATAATAAAAATAATTATCACGGTGCCATGAATATCTTACCCAAGAAGGACTGGCACGTCCGGAACAAGGACAATGTCGCCCGCGTGCGGCGAGACGAGGCCCAAGCCCGGGAGGAGGAGAAAGAGCGGGAGCGGAGGGCACTGCTCGCTCAGCAAGAAGCCAGCACAGAATTCCTGCGGAAGAAAGCCAGGTATCAGAACTCACTACCTGCTCTCAAAGCAGCAGAGGCAGCAGCCCCAAGCAGCTCTGGCCCTGTGGATCTATTTTGGGAGCTGCTGGAAGAAGGGAAGGGGGTGACCAGAGGCAATAAAGAGTACGAGGAAGAGAAGGGACAAGAGAAAGAGAGACAAGAGAAAGCTCTGGGCATCCTGACGTACCTGGGCCAGAGTGCAGCGGAAGCCCAGACTCAGCCCCCTTGGTACCAGCTTCCCCCAAGGCGGGGCAGCCCCCCTTCTGGTCCAGGACCAGATGAGAAGATCAAGAACCGTCTGGACCCTCTGCGGGAGATGCAGAAGCATTTGGGGAAGAGAAAGCATAGTGGTGATGACGGAAGTCACAGCAGAAAGGAAAAGAAGGAGGGGTTTGAGAAACAACGACCCAAAGAAGCCCCATCCCTGGAGCAGCTTCGAGCTGAACGTCACCGGCGGGAAGCAGCCGAGAGGGCTCGGGCAGAGGCCCTGCTGGCCCGGGTCGGAGGCACAGCAGCCCAGGAGGACCAGCCAGAAGAGACGGATGACTGGCGGAGGTGGTACAACTCCCAGTTCAACCCCTAGCTGGCCCGGCGTCCCCACCGGCAGGAGACCCCCCGGCTCACTGACTCTGAGGGGGTACAGGAGAGGCCGCTGCTGCCAGCCGTCATATAAAACTATTTATTCATAAATATTTTCCAAAATGAAAAAAAAAATTATGGTATAACCAATTTAATTAAACAGCTGCATTAATTATGGTAGAAGGAGAAAACATTTTTATTCTTTCTCACTGTTCATTAAACTCTCTTTGTGGAATAGTTTTGCTCCTAGATGAAACCTCAGATGGATACGATGTACTCTCCCATCATTATTAGATGTTCAATTTAGTCTAATAATCACTCAACTCTAAACTCTCATAAAATTTAAAGCTTCTCTCTTTCTCCAGCATGGATCTATTTCAGGTGGTTCTTGGGGAATCACAGTCAGCCACTTTATTTTTCTACACTACTGCTTTATTCTTTCTTCTACACTCTTTAAGCTGCATTTAGCTTCTCCATGGTTGGGGTTTGCAGTGGGGTGTGTATGTGTGTGTGTGTGTGTGTGTGTGTGTGTGTGTGTGTGTGTGTGGAGTAGAGGGAAGAGGTAAAGGGAAGAAGACTATATGTGATTGGTACAGTTGTAGATATTACGTTGCTATGCTTGTGGTGGGGCAGATTTCAAATGCTGAATATTCTTGGGCAGTTATTCATCACTGCCTGTCTCTTATCTACTGTTCCCTTGATGCGCACAATTCTTCCTCTGGTTGGCCACTTATGATGCTGCTTCTAGTCCTATGGTTACTAGCAGTCATTTTCTCTATTCAGGTAACCTTGTTATTCTAACTAGACCTTTGGGTAGAGTCTTTTTAAAGAAAACTCAAGTCCAAATCCATTCCCTGGGATCACTTCTGGTCCTCAGGAAACATACATGAAATTTTGTCCACTAAATTCTACAAGTTTATATCATCCCCTAAAGCAATTCTGTTATTTTCTGCTATTTAAAGGATGAAACTCAAGCCACCACAAATTCTTATCTTTAGATTTACTAGGGAGGGGACAGATGCCTTTCTTTAGGCTCCCTGCATTGAATAGGGCACATATAATCTTTCCAAATCATTCCATTGAAGTCTCACTAACATAGTTTGAGGTAAAGGGGAAGCAAACTCCCTACTTCTATTTGGGTTTGGGGGAATATGCAAAGCACATTGAAAGCTTTCTAAATAAATTTTTACTGGAGAGTGATGTCACCAAGATAGCAACATAAGTTGTTCCCAGGTTTACTCCCCTCCACAAGAAAAAAAAAAAAACACAAAAAACTAACAACTGTTTATGGACAGGACACCACTGAGAAAATCCTAGAATGTGGGGGTGAGGGTGAATCATGCCTCTGTACCACAGAGACCAAGACTGAATGTATTAGAGGGGTAAGAGAAGCTGACAGCATTGCCCTCCCCAAGGTCAGCACAGTACCATACCAGTCTCCCTTGAGCCTATAGTTCTTCCAGTGGGAAGAGATCCCAGGGTGGACATGCAGCTCCTCCAGCACTGTGGGTAGTTTCTTAGGAGTCCCCACTCCAGTCTTGTCTCATGGAGATTGTGGGAAAATCTGTGAGGCTTGCTCACTGGGAATATGGTTCTGATGAAGAAGGGGGGAGGGGCTTGCAACAACCAGCACTCAGATCCTGGCATGACTGAGTTCCTGCCTTCAGCTCCCAAGTAGTAGTCGCAACCAGTGGCTTTGTTTATCTGCAGAGCCATGGCAGGGGCACAGTCTGATCAGGAAAACTGGTAGGGCACATTTCTGCTTGACTTGAAATGAAGAGCTTTGCTGGCCCTAAAGACTGCTCTACCCTCTCCTCCCCACTCACCCAACAGGAGAGCTGAGCCATAGCTTTGCCCACTGCTGAGTGTAGCTCCAAGCCCCATCCAACCAGAAAGACTGCGTGGAACACCTGGAAGCTACATACCACAGAAATGCTCAAGACGGAGAGTAGAGCAGATAGAGCTAACTGTGCATAGAGCAAAGCCAGTGGTCTGTACAGTCAGTGACCTTGGGCTGTAGATAGGCTTGAATGAAGATCATAAACAAAATCCTTGTCAGGTGAGGAGTCAGTTCTGCCCAGGCAGGGGAGATAATTCATAGCCCCACCTACTGATGTGTATAGATCCTGGGGCTGCCTCCTAGAACACCTGGGATGTTGCTTAGAGCTGGCCCACCTGCTCTACCTGGGCAGGGCAACTAATTCATTACCCAATCTACTACTGAGTATAGTAACCAGTCACAACCATCTAAGAAGCCTGACCAGAAAACACAGGCAACTATGGAACACAACCTTTGGCCTCAGTTGGGCAGGGGACAAAGCCCGCAGTCCATCTAACTGTTCTCAGCCAGTGGCCTCTCCCTAGCCTCAGAGCTCAGGCAGTGGCCTCACCCCAGAATAGACCCTGAGAGCAAGCCCCACCTGCCCAAGGAATTACCATCAGACACATACAGAAAACCAGATTGATCTGACTAATGAAGAGCTGTGTCTGCCAAAGCAAACCTGGAAAGTCTGGAGGAGAATAGCAATTACTCAAATGTGCAATACCAACATAAAGAATCAAGGATCATAAAAAATCAGGTTAGCATGGCACCTCCAAAGGAGATTAATAAAGCTCCAATAACTGACCCTAAAGACATGAGATCTATGAACTATCAGATGAAGTAATCATAGTAGTCCTCTTAAAGATATTCAGTGAACTACAAGAACACACAGACAGACAAATAAAAAAAATTAAGAAAATGATGCAGGAACAAAACAAGAAGTTCAACAAAGAAATAGAAGAGTTAAACATAATCCTAGAGCTGAAAAATAGAATGACTTTGCTGAGGAATTCAATATAGAGCTTCATTAGTAGACTCAACCATGAAGAAGAAGAATCAGTGACCTAGAAGACAGGACATTTGAAATTATCCAGTCAGAGGAACAACAAGCAAAAAGAAAAAAGAAAAAGAGTGAAGACAGCCTACAGGATCTATGGAACATAATCAAAAGAAGCATTTCCATTATGGGTATTCCAGAAGCAGAAGAGAAAGAGAAAGGGACAGAAAGTATTTAAAGTAGTAATGGATGAAAACATCCTAAACCTGGGGAGAGAAATGGACATCAAGATCTTTGAGGCCCAAAGGACCCCCAAATAAGTTGAATCTGAATCGGACTACCCCAAGACACATTATAATTAAATTGTCAAAAGTCAAGGAAAAAGAGAGAATTTTGAAAGCAGTAGGAGAAAAGAGAGAAGTTACATACAAGGGAACTTTCAGAAGACTAGAGACATATTTCTTAACAGAAACTATTCAGGAGAGAATGGGATGAAGTATTCAAAATATTTAAAGAAAAAAAATCCTGTCAACTAAGAATTCTATAGCTGGCAAAGCTGTCCTTCAGAAATGAAGGATGGATAAAAACTTCTTTAAACAAACCAAAATTGAAGGTATTCATGACCACTAGGCCTGCCTTATAACAAGTGATATAGGGAGTTCTTTGAGTTGAAATAAAAGGGTGCAAATTAACATGTTATTTGTTGCTTTTCTCTTGCTGCTTTTAATATTTTTTCTTTGTGTTATTTTTTGTTAGTTTGATTAATATATGCCTCAGTGTGTTTCTCCTAGGGTTTATTTTGTATGGGACTCTGTGCTTCTTGGACTTGATTGACTATTTCCTTTCCCATGTTGGGTGTGTTTTTGACTGTAATCTCTTCAAATATTTTCTCAGACCCTTCTTTTTTTCTTCTTCTTCTGGGACACCTATGATTCGAATGTTGGCACATTTAATGTTGTCCCTGAGTTCTTTGAGACTGTCTTGAATTATTTTCAGTATTTTTTTCTTTTTCCTCATCTGTGTCAGTTATTTCCACCATTCTGTCTTCTAGCTTACTTACTCATTCTTCTGCTTCAGTTATTCTACTGTTGATTCCATCTAGAGTATTTTTAATTTCTGTTATTGTGTTGTTCATTACTGTTTGTTTGCTCTTTAGTTTTTCCTTATCCTTGTTAAATGTTTCTTGTATTTTCTCTTTTTTGTTTTTGAGATTTTGGATCATGTTTATCATCATTACTCTGAATTCTTTTTTGGGCAATGTGCCTATTTCTTCCTCACTTATTTGATCTTGTGGGTTTTTATTGCTCCTTTGCCTGCAGAGTGTTTCTTTGTTTTATCATTTTGTCTAATTTTACAGTATTTGATGTCTCCTTTCCCTATGCTGCCTAGTCATGATTCCTTGTTTCTGCCTTTGCCCCCATGGTGGTGTTGACCTAGTGTCTTGAGTAGGCTTCCTGATGGCAGACACTGGTACCTGCTTTCTGGTGAGTGGATGTGAGTCTTTTCCCTTGATGAGCACAGCCATGTAAGTCGGTGTGTTTTGGGGTATGTGTGAGCTTAGTATGGCTTTAAGTAATCTATGTGCTGATGGGTGGGTTTGTGTTCTTGTTTTTTTTTTTTTTTTTTTTTTTTTTGTAGTTTGGTGTGAGGTATCCAGCACTGGCAGTTGCAGGCAGTCAGTTGAAGCCAGTCTTAGACTCTGATAGAGGCCTCTGTGAGAGCTCTCTGTGATTAATATTCCCTATGGCTAAGGATTCTCTAGTGTTCTAGTGTTGTAGACTCAGGGGTTCCTCCCCAGAGCCTCAGGCTTGATTTCTGCTTGATGAATCCAGACTCCAGAAGTTTCTCATCCTGGCAATAAAGGGGATTGAAAAAGACTATCCTAGCCCCAGACTAATGGTAAAAGGTTAAGTCGAACAAACAAATACTGAATCTAGGGAACATGTACATGCACAAGAAAAACAGAAACAGAATTCAATAGAACATAAAGTACTAGAACAACCAGACAGAAAGCAATCAGACAATTGAAGACAAAACCAACAAAACTCAAAACCAGAGATAACAAAACCTAAGCATAGTGCCAACTAAAGACTGATGCAAAGAAACAAAACAAACTGAGAAGCATGGTAAAAAAGAGAGAGAGAGAGAAAAAGTGGAAAGAAGACAGTACAACAGAAGTGCAATGTAGATATGGAAATATATAAACAAAATTTAAAAATGAAGAGAAAAGGAAAGGAAGACGCAAAAGAAAAATAAAGACAAACAAAACCCCAGAGGAACTGTGATAATGAGGACCAAATATAACAGGGACTAATTAGAAACAAGTACCATATATAACAAAGAGCAAGAGAACAATCAGGTAGACAGTTGATCCTGAAAATGAAATCAAACATTTAGAATTAGAACTAAGATAAAGACAAAATCTAAAATCAAAAACCAAAACAGTGTGTCATCTGAAGAATAAATAAAGGAAACAGAGCAGACCATAATAATGGTTAAAAGTATAATAAGAGAAAATAAAATAAAATAAAATAAAATAAAAAGAGGTAAAACAGAGCAAGAGAAGAGCACAGTATAACTGGAAATATAAACGGAGAAAGAAAAAAATAAAATAGAAATGTATTAAAGATAAAGAAGAAAAAAGTTAGGGGAGATGAACTCAGCACTACAGAAAAGCTAGGTAGAAATAGAAATATATAAAAAGGTGAAAAATAAAAATAAAAGTAAAAAAGAATAAAAAAATATGTTATAAAATGTGAAGATCCTTAGGACTAAGATAGAAAAAGAAGAAAAAAAAAAAGCCAGAACTGACATCAGAATGGATCACGTGAATAGAATTAATAATAATAATTCTGTTTCTTTGGGGTCTCAGTTGTAAATATCCTTGTATATGCCTTGAGCCACAGGCCACCTTCACCTCCCCAAGAGGCCCTCCTTTGCCTCTGGATTGGTCTCTGGACCTGCTGTGGGCTCTATGGGGTCCATTTAGGCTCTGATCTGGCCCAATTCCTATGTGTGCTTGCTCCCAAAGTCCACAGCTGCCATTTGTGGGAACATTTATTGTCCAAAGACATAGTGTCTACCTAGCTGATTGCAGGGATTTAGTCTGCAGCTTGTATAGCTCATAGAAAGATTTTAGAACCTCTTTCTTAGTCCCCCTGTCCCTGGCATTCAGCTTTGGTTTTGTCCCTGCCTCTATGTGTGGTCCAACTACTGGAGTCTGGTCTTGGGGCTGCCTTGGAGCTCTTGCGTCTCCCTCAGTGAGGGCCTCCTTTATTGTTCATCTGCAGGTGCTGGTGTGTAGGGAGATAAGAGCCATGATAGTGGCTCCTCTCCCTGCGTGTGAATCGGCAGTAGTATCCTGCTTGGATCACAGGAGCCCTGGGGTTATGCCAAATATGCAGTTATGCCAGTGGCTGTGGGTATAGGAAATCTAACTTTAGTGTGGTTCTCTACTGGTGCCCGGCCTAAGGTGCATGAATACCAGCCCTCATGGGGCTTTTTGCATTACTGTGCACCCAGCAGAGCTTCCTTTATTGTTTGTCTGTAGGCATGGGTGTGTGGGGAGAGAGAGGGTACAATAGTGGATGCTTCCCTTGGGTGTGAGTCAGCAGTGCCCTGCCTGGGTTGTGGGAGCCCCAGTAGTGCTGCCAATTGCAAAGGGAAGGCAGCAGGCACGGGTGTAAGAAGAATGTCCCTGGAGATGGCCTACCTTGGCCCAACTTTTTTTGGTTCTTGGTAGCAGACACACTATGGCCAGCCTTTGAGGGAGTTTTTTCTATTGCTTGTCAACTGGATGTCAACAGCTAGGCCTAGCAGGGGCTTCCTTTATTGTTCATTGCTGGCATCAAAATTCTACAATAGTGGCTCCCCTCCCTGCATGTGAGTCAGCAGTAGCACCCTGCTTGGATCATGGAATCCCTGGTGGCAGCGGTGCCAATTGCACAGGGAACATGTCAGGCTCAGGTGTAAGAGGAATGTCTCCAGATATGGCCCATTCTGGCCAACTTCTGACTCTTGGCAGCAGGCACACAAGATCCAGCCCCCAAGGGAGCTTTTTCTACCCCTTATCAACTGGCACTTGATAGCCAGACCCAGAGGGGGCCTCCCTTTTTTTTTTGTCACAGGTGCCAAGAGAGAGGCTACAACAGTGGCTCCTCCTAACTGCATGTGACTCAACAGTAGTGCCCTGTTTCCATGGTGGCCTAGTTTTCCATGGTTGGCATTCCCTGCTGTGGATTTCTTCCCTCCCATCCTCTCAGTCCATCTCCCCACAGGCAACAATGGCTCTCCCCCGGGCATGTTCTCTGGTCCCCACATTCCAGCTCCCAGACTCCCTGTACTGTTGTGTATTCATGTCTCAGTCTGGGGCATGCAGGGCCATGGTATGGACTGTCTGTGAGTTTCTCATTCTTTCCCATCTGCCACAGATCAGTCACTTCACTCTCTTTGGACAGTCCCAAATGCTCCCTTCTGACCCAATCAAATTCCCCATTGGAGAGTGGGTTTCCCCTTCAGATAAGAGGGAGTTTCCCCAAATTTGGTAATGTTTCCTTTATTTGAGCTCCCCCTGCCCTGGGGTGAGGGTCTCCTTTCTTTTTTCTTCTTCTCCTCTTTTTCCTTTTTTTTTTTTCTGTCCTACCCAGTTATGCCAGATCTTTGTACTCCTGTCTGGTGTCCAAGGTCTTCTGCTAGTGTTCAGCCAGTTTTCTGTGGGAATTGTTGCAGCTATTGGTGTATGCCTGATGCATCTCCTTTGCTTTTTGTTTCAGTGTCCCTGGCTATTGGTCTTCTTGACTTGAGTGACTTCTAGGGAAGACCACTTCCTGAGGCAGAGAAGACTCAAACTGTGACATGAGGGAAATTCCAGACAAAACAGGAAGGGCCTTCTTTTCCCCACCAGCAGGCCAAACACTCAAAGGCTTGGGATGATGCTCAAGGTCCCAGGGCTCACATATACACGTATACAGTAGCCTTAGCAGAATGTGAAGTTGCAAATCATATACCTGCTGGCAGACCATTGTTCAGAGCCCAGCAGCTGTGCCTCCTGCTCAATAAATTGCCTTTGAATGAGAGCTTCCTTTCCAGTACTTTGAGGTTTACAAGGCATATCTTTAAAAAAGTACCATTGTGGAAAATAAAGACTGAGGAGGGGGATTCATTGGTTGTCCAGTGGTTAAGACTTTACCTTCCAATGCAGGGGCTGAGGGTTCAACCCCTGGTTGGGGAGCTAAGATCCCACATGCCTCACAGCCAAAAAACCAAAACATAAAACAGAAGAGATATTGTAACAAATAAAGACTTTAGAAATGGTCCACATTAAAAAAAAATCTTAAAAAAAGACTGAGGGGGAGAGGCTGTGGTTTTTCTTTTAGACTAGTTGATGTAACACTGTCCTTCGGGTGGCTGAGGAATTATCATATTTTCCTTAGACATCATTAAGCTCTTAGACATCAATAAAGCTCTTGCAAGACAATTTTGATGCTATAGGAATTCTGCCATTTTGCTAGCACCAACATGGCTCTTTGGATCACCACTCCATTATAACTATTAACTATATTCATACTATTTTTGTTATAAATCTTACAAAGGGGTTTGATTCTGAATATTTAGGTCCACATTCTGTTTTAAGGCTATATATCCATTTTTCATAAACAGTTACTATTGCTTTCCATCTTGTGTCATGTCTTCATCATTTTCTAGATCCCAGCTAACTGTGCAATCTCCCACTCCTTTCTGGCCTTCTTCATGTTCTTCCAATAAGGGAGTTTTACTCCTCTGGAGTGAAATTGCCTGTGTTCAAGCCCTCCTTTACCACTCACATTGATGTGTGATTTCAGGTACGAGATTGAATCTTTCCAGACCTCAGTTTTTCCATCTGAAAAAAAGGATGAAAATATCAACTTCATAGGGTTTCTGTGAAGGTTAAATTGTTTGATAAACTTTGGCACAGGGAAGAAGGGAGGGCAGTAGAAGAGCCAACATTTACCAGGTCATTATATCCAGCTTTTAATCCTCACAACTTCTCAGTGCAGCAACTCCTAGGAATATCCTCTTTATAGGGATAAAAAAACCCTGAAACTTTGAGCTAATGAGTGGAGGAGTGAAGATTAAAACACAAGCCTCTTATCTGTGATACTCACAAATGTCTGCTACTTGCAGAGATTCCTTATTTCTTGGAGGGATTTCTTATAGCAAAATTGACAAAGTGAATTGCCGTACATTGAGTCCTTCAGTCTGGTCTCCCTAATTTATTTCTTGCTACTTCATAAGGATACTCTTAAATATAACAAACTAAGTTACCAAGTATAAGTTAACAAGCTTAAGTATAACAAGTATGCTAAGCTTCAAATGCATAGCAGTGAAGAACACAATGACTAATAGTATAATTTGGGACCATTGCCATGATTCATGCTAAAGAATCCATAGTTTTACCCACCATTTGCATCAGTACAAATCCAACATGTTGAACAAGGCAAATGATATCTTAGTATTATTATGAAACTAGCTTTGTCCCTATGGACTCCCTGAATATGTCTTAAGTACCCCCAGGGGTTCACAGACCACACTTTGAGAACCACTGACTGAGCAGCCGCCTAAAGACATGCATGAATTTCAACAGTATTCCACAAGATGGTGCTATTACAATGAACATCAGTAATTAAATGTTAAATCAAGATTGATTTTAGAAATTTGGTTGGTTGCAGAAACCAATGTAGCTAAAATATGTATGGTACTAAAGTGGCCTTAGTGGGCTCTTGGAGCACCAGCTCTATCTTCTTATCTGAGCCCTCACTTCCAGCACATAACCTTGTTCCCTGAATATTGCTTTGCCCATAGTTACCTTCCATTTAAACCCCCTCCTCAAGGACACACAAATATCTCATGTTAATTTGGATGGTGATATGTTGCAATCATTGACTCTCAAAACCTTACCAAATTTAATGCTTTTTCATTAAGAATATTTTACCTCCTTCCAAAGAAACTTCTACCTTTGTTTTTGCAAACCATACACCCTGGAACTCCATGTAACTTTCTTAGAGATAAGATCCTTCAGTTCTGTGGTTCTTAAGCTGTGCTTTTTGAGGGGGAGGGGGGCGCATAAATCCTTTAGTGAACTTGATGAAAGCTGTGGATCTTCTTCCCAGAAAAATTGTACATATGTGTACATGAAATTTTGCATATAATTTCAAAGAGCTTAGATATGACCTGAAGCCATGACTCATGCTAAGAACTTCTGCTTTAGTGGTAGAATCACTTGCCAAGCCCCATCTAACTCTTTCAGTTTAGGTAAAACAGAAGTTCATATTACACAAAAGAGATCTGGCGTCCTTATGTCTTCTTATTGTTTTGCTATTATTAAGAATTTTGTCAGTATGCTGTAAAATAGTGTTTTCATCCTTTAAAAATCCCATGCTTCTAGTTGATAAAGATAAAAATTTCATGTCCCCACCAGAATTTTGATACGGTTTTTTTGACAAGAGGGACATTGCTCTCTACTTTAAGAATTATGTCCCCTCTTTTTCATATACCCCACTAGCCAAGAAATTTTTGCCAGACTTTATTTTTGTAGTCTATATTACAAAGCAATAGGATCCATTTTATTTTTTAGATATAAAATTGTAATATTTAATATGATGTTTATTTTCAAATTATCTGCCACCTATGCTACCCTTAGGGCCTTTAACACTTTTTAAGAGGTTCTACTGTCTGAAATTTCTCTGTTAAACATTTATTCTTTCAATTCTTGAAGACTTTTCTTTGGAATTCCCTATTAAATGGAGAATTACCCAAGGAAAAGTTTTATGTTAAATTGGTGGTTTAAGGTATGTTTTGTGGATTCTTGGGTATCATAAAAATGATCTAGAAAGCCTAAAAATATTTCATTTGCAGTTTTTAAAATGTGTAAATTTTGATTGAACAAAAACCTCAAATACAGGTGTTATGTATCAAATTTAACATATTTGAGTATAGTAACGCCTTAACCTATGATTATTTTGATAACTTTGTAATATGAATTAATTAAGAATATGCATTTATAGATTGCATTTACATTAATAAAATGCCACTCTTTTTTTGTATTCTTTATTGAGAAAGGCTCACCATGCAATTTGTTTGGTAATAATATTCTGAGAATCATTGCCATAAGCTATTAGTTATGTTATTCCCACACATTTCTCTCTACACCTAATTGTGTGCCCTTCATACTTTTCCATCCAGATCAGTATCCCATCATTCCCCTCATCAAACTCCTTCATACTTTCTTAAATATATGTTTTACCAGGAACTTATTTACTCCCTTATATACTGTCTGATAGGGGCTCCAAGAACCCCTTCTTTACTTGGTCTTCTCAGTAACCTGATTTCCCCCTGACTGCAGCCTTTTTGGCCTTGTTCTCTCATTAGTGCTGCTTTCTCAGGCCCTTTACATGTACCACCTGTTCTGACAGCTGGGGACTAAGTTTAACTAAGGAGAATGTAGTCTTGCTGGAAGGGGCTGAGGGCACATGCAGCTCTGACTGCAATTTGGTAAACAGGGCTGGATCTAGCCAGATGCTACCAACCCAACACTCTGCTGCCTAAAGTTTGTTCAAAGGTGAGTAACAGCTTGAGGACGTGGCAGTGTAATTCTGAGGAAGGAACATTGTAATGAGTCTATTTTTCCCTGAGCTTTTTTTTTCAGCCCCTAACTCTACGTGCAACTTTGAGCAAGTCACTTTCCTTTCTGAGTCTCCTCATCATGGTGTGCAGAATTTAAAAAATTGGAGCCAGCCTAGAGTCAAATTAGCCTGATTGCATGACCTTGAGCTCTAACACCCTATGACTAGGTGCTGAAAACAGAAGGAAAGACCAAGGGGTACTGGGACTGGAGAAAGGCCCTGGGGTTGAGAGTAGATCAGTTTCAGGAGAGGGAGAGAAACCTTGTATAGATTTCACCAGATGCTATGTGGTGAGATGACAATAGACATAGAGAAGTAGAGGCTTGGGGATGGTGATACACTGTGGCACACTAGTACAAAACCAAACCTCTCTTGTTTTTCAGTGTTGTTCTTCCCTAAATCACTATCATCCAAATCCTTGCAATGTCTCAACAGATGTTTCAGTTTTGTCTGCCCTGCCTTCTACCCCTCAGCTCTGTGATTCCTTTTGCACATGACCTTAAGACTGTATTTCCTAAATTGCAACCACATTAATGTCAGTCCCCTTCTTTAAAAATATGAGCCACTAACTTCCCATGGCTTACAAAATAAAATAGAATTCTTTCATTATTGCATTCAAGGTCCTTCTTGATCTGTCCTCAACTGGTTTCCAAGTCTTACTTCTTCCCTGCAGGTACTTAATGTACAGGTCACTCTGGATTCCTTTTTCTTCCAGTAATGCCTACACTCACCTTAGTGGACAATCCTATCCATACTTCATGGTCCATCTCAAATGACCCTGTGTCTCTCAACTCTCCTCTACATCTTTGGAGTGCTCTGCTGGTACCTTTCATAGGCACTTGCCACATTTTGCCTTGTGTGTGATTGCTTTTTGGTATTAAGTTTCACTTTCTTAGGTGTAAGTTCCAAGAAGGTAGAGACTCCACGTCACTTCATCTGTATCAGTTTCTTCTATCTAATCCCTACAATTGTGCCTAGTATGTTTCTGTGTGCATTGAAACTCAATAAATATTTATTGAAAGAAATTTAATACTTTAAAAATCTGCTTTCTCCAAACTCAGTTCTTTTTGCTCTGTTTTCTAAGTAATTAAAAAGGATTTTTAGCTATAAGACTTTTAGGGAACCATTCTGGCAGGGCATTTGGGTAGTTTTTCTAGTATTATTTTCCAGCTTTAACCTGACTTTGATCCCTATTGAAGCCAACAAATCTCTTAATACACTGGGGGCAGCTAAGAGAAAGTTTGTGACTGACGAGTTACAACAATGTCTATTGAGATTAGAATGAGGACAATACCTATTATGATATACTTTGAACCATTTTACATATTGCCTCTTTGTAATTCCCTGCTCTAGGATTCTAGAACCTCCACAAAGCAAACCTGACTATCTCAAACTGCCAGGGTTTTAGGGGTTCTGTCCATGTTATGCTGTTCCTTCCACCAATATGCCAAGGAAAAGGTAGTACATATTATCCCAAAACTTCCACTTCAGAACAGGTTAAACAGCCTTTCCTTGGGAAAAGTTCATAGTATTTCCAACAAATGGAGAAATGAAAGTTTCATCTGTGGCCACTGGGGGGTACCATTATCTACTTAATGCAGAATTCAGCTATGTATTCTGGGGCCCAAGGCATTGTGGAGTAAGAAAAAAGAAAGTAGTTAGAATTGATTATGGCTAGGAATTTAACAATTTTTAGTCCTGTGAGAGGCAGGGATTTTTTGTGGATTGGACAACTGAAGTAAAATTGGAGAGGCACAAATCTAACAGTGTGAAATAATGTAGATTTAATTTCTGAAAAATATTTTACTATTTATGGAAAATACATGGAGAAAACAAACACATTTGCCAAAGTTTAAAACAGAAGATATTAAATTATAATTCCTCTACCTGAAATTCATCTTAGATATAGATTTAGATAGCATACAAAAATTCAAGGCTATAAAAAATAAAAAAAATTCATTTAATTTTTAATGTTTGCTACTTAATTTATATCATTTTATAGTATAATTTTATCAAAATGTGTCTTTCAACAAGAAGTATTCATGCATTTACTGGTTTTATAATTCCAGGTCATTTTTAGCACAATCAACTATGTTTAAAATGTAAGCAAAGTAACATTCATCAAAAAGGCAGAGTAAGAACCTCTGAAAATTCTCTACTCCATAAAAGCAGTGGCGAACACTGAATTTTTTAAGCTCTTTATTGGCATATGATTGTTTTACACTGTTGTGCCAATTTTTGAGGTATACCAAAGTGAATCAGCTGTATTTATACATATATCCCCATATGCCCAACCTCCCGTGACTCCCTCCCACCCTCCCAATCCTGGCCCTCTAAGTCATCACCCAACACCGAGTTAATCTCCCTATGTTATGCACGAACTTCACATGAGCTATCTATTTTACATTTTGTAGTGTGTATACGTCAATGCTACTCTCTCACATCCTCCCAGCTTCCCCTTTGCACCACTGCTCCCCCCTCCCGTGTCCTCAAGTCCGCTCTCTACATCTGCATCTTTATTCTTGCTTTGTCACTGGGTTCATCAGTATCATTTTCTTTTTAGATTCCATATACATGAGTTAGGATATGGTATTTATTTTTCTCTTTCTGGCTTACTTCGCTCTGTATGACAGACTCTAGGTCAATCAACCTCATTACAAATAACTCAACTTCATTCCTTTTTCTGGTTGAGTAATATTCCATTGTATATATGTGCCACATCTTCTTTACCCATTCATCTCTTGATGGGCATTTAGGTTGCTTCCATGTCCTGGCTATTGTAAATAGTGCTTCAGTGAATATTATGGTACATGTTTCTTTTGGGATTATGGTTTTCTCTGGGTATATGCCCAGTAGTGGGATTACTGGATCATATGGTAGTTCCATTTTTGGTTTTTTAAGGAACCTCCAAACTGTTTTCTGTAGTGGCTGTACCAACTTACATTCCCACCAACAGGGCAGGAGGGTTCAATTATCTCCACACCCTCTCCAGAATTTATTGTTTCCAGATTTTTGGATGATGGCCATTCTGAGCGGTGTGAGGTGATACCTCATTGTGGCTTTGACTTGCATTTCTCTAACGATTAATGATGTTGAGCATCTTTTCATGTGTTTGTTAGCCATCTGCATGTCTTCTTTGGAGAAATGTCTATTTAGGTCTTCCACACATTTGTGGATTGGGTTATTTGCTTTTTTGGTATTAAGCTGCGTGATCTGCTTGTATATTTTGAAGATTAATACTTTGCTGCATCATTGGCAAATATTTTCTCCCATTCTGAGGGTTGTCTTCTTGTCTGTTTATGGTCTCTTTCACTGTGCAAAAGCTTTTAAGTTTCATTAGGTCCCATTTGTTTACTTTTTATTTTATTTCCATTATTCTAGGAGGTGGGTCAAAAAGGAACTTGCTTTGATTTATGTCATAGAGGTTTTTGCCTATGTTTTCCTCTCAGAGTTATAAAACTCTTATACTAAACAGAGTATAAAGTGTCTGATCTTACATTTAGGTCTTTAATCAATTTTGAATTTATTTTTGTGTCTGGTGTTAGGAAGTGTTCTAACTTCATTCTTTTACATGTAGCTGTCCAATTTTCCCAGGACCACTTATTAAAGGGGCTGTCTTTTTTCAATTGTATATTATTGCCACCTTTGTGAAAGATAAGGTGCCCATATGTGCATGGATTTATCTCTGGGCTCTCTATTGTGTTCCATTGATCTATGTTTCTGTTTTTGTGCCAGTACCATGCTGTCTTGATCACCGTAGCCTTGTAGTATACTTTGAAGTCAGGGATCCTGTTTCCTCCAGCTCTGTATTTCCGTCTTAAGATTGCTTTCCATACAAATCATAAAATTTCTTGTTCTAGTTCTGTGAAAAATGCCATTGGTAATTTGATAGGGATTGCATTGAATGTGTAAATTGACTTGGGTAGGATAGTTGTTTTCACAATGTTGATTCTTCCAATCCAAGAACATGGTATGCCCCTCCATCTGTTTGTATCATCTTTGATTTCTTTCATCAATGTCTTACAGTTTTCTGCATACAGGTCTTTTGCCTCCTTAGGCAGGTTTATTCCTAGGTATTTTGTTCTTTTTGTTGCCCTGGTGAATGGGAGTGTTTACTTAATTTTTCTTTCTGCTCTTTTGTTGTTGGTGTATGCAAATGCAAGAGATTTCTGTGCATTAATTTTGTATTTATTAAATTTACTAAATTCATTGATTTGTGCTAGCAGTTTTCTGGTAGTATCATTAGGGTTTTCTATGTATAATATCATGTCATCTGTAAAGAGTGACAATTTTACTTCTTCTTTTCCAATATGGATTCCTTTTATTTCATTTTCTTTTCTGATTGCGGTGGCTATAACTTCCAAAACTATGTTGCATAATAATGGTGAGAGTGGGCACCCTTGTCTTGTTCCTGTACTTAGAGGGAATGCATTCGGTTTTTCCCCATTGAGAATGATGTTGGCTGTTGCTTTGTCATATATGACTTTTATTATATTGAGGTCACTTCCTTCTATGCCCACTTTTTGGAGAGTTTTAACCTTAAATGGATGTTGAATTTTGTCAAAAGCTTTTTCTGCATCTATTGAGATGATCATATGGTTTTTATGCTTGTTCGTTTGGAGATTTTTAATCACATTTTCAATTTCTGTGCTTGTGATTGGTCTGTTCATATTTTCTCTTTCTTCCTGGTTCAGTCTTGGAAGACTGTACTTTTCTAAGAATTTATCCATTTCTTCCAGGTTATCCAATTTTTTGCCATATATTTGCTTGTAGTAGTCCATCATGGTCCTCTTCATTTCTAATTCTGATTTGTATCTTCTCCCTTTTTTCCTGGTGAGTGTGCTAATGGTTTATCAGTTTCATTTATCTTCTCAAAGAATCAGCTTTTAGTTTTATTGATTTTTGCTATTATTTTTTTCATTTCTTTTTCATTTATTTCTGGTCTGATCTTTATGATTTCTTTCCTTCTGCTCACTTTGGCATTTTTGTTCTTCTTTTCTAATTGTTTTAGGTGTAAGTTTAGGTTGTTTATTCGAAATTTTTCTTGTTTCTTGAGTAGGATTTTATTGCTATAAACTTCCCTCTTAGAACTGCTTTTGCTGCATCCTATAGGTTTTGGGTCATCGTGTTTTCATTGTCATTTGTTTCTAGGTATTTTTTGATTTCCTCTTTGGTTTCAGCAGTGACTTCTTGGTTGTATAATAGTGTATTATTTAGCCTCCATGTGTTTGTATTTTTTATAGTTTTTTTCCTGTAATTGATATCTAGTCTCATGAAGTTGTGGTCAGAGAAAATACTTGATACAATTCAATTTTCTTGAACTTACTGAGGCTTGATTTGTGACACAAGATGTGATCTATCCTGCAGAATGTTCCATGTGCGCATGAGGAGAAATTCTATTCTGTAAATTTTTGAAGGAAGGTCCTGTAAAGTATCAATTAAATCAGGATGTTCTAATGTCTCATTTATAGCTTATGCTTCCTTATTTATTTGCTGTTTGGGTTCTCTGTCCATTGGTGAAAGTGGGTTTTTAAAGTCTTCTACTATTATTGTGTTACTGTTGATTTCCCCTTTTATGACTGTTAGCATTAGTCTTATGTATTGAGGTGCTCCTATGTTGGGTGCATAGATATTTACAGTTGTCATATCTTCTTGGATTGATACTTTGATCATTATATAGTATCCTTCCTTGTCTCTTGTAACAGTTGTTACTTTAAGGTCTAATTTGTCTGATATGAGTATCGCTACTCCAGCTTTATTTTGACTTCCATTTGCATGGAATATCTTTTTACATCCCTTTCCTTTCAGTCTGTATGTGTCCCTAGGCCTGAAGTGGGTTTGTTGTAGGCAGCATATAGAAGAGTCTTCTTTTTGTATCCATTCAGCCAGTCTGTGTCTTTTGGTTGGAGCATTTATTCCAGTTACATTTAAGGTGATTATTGACATGTGTGTTCCTATTACCATTTTCTTAATTGTGTTGGGTTGGTTTTGTAGGTCTTTTCCTTCTCTTGTGTTTCCTGCCTAGAGGATTTCCTTTAGCAGTTATTGTAAGGCTTGTTTTGTGGTGCTGAATTCTCTTCACTTTTGCTTGTCTGTGAAGCTTTTGATTTCTCCGTTGAATCTGAATGAGATACTTGCTGGGTAGAGTATTTTTGGCTGTAGGTTTTTCTCTTTCAAGACTTATTATCTTCTGCCACTCCCTTCTGGCCTGCAGAGTTTCTGCAGAGAAATAAGCTGTTATCCTTTTGGGTTTTCCCCTATATGTTATTTGTTTCTTTTCTCTTACTGCTTTTAATATTTTTCTTTGTGTTTAATTTTTGTTAGTTTGATTAGCATGTGACTCGGTGTGTTTCTCCTTGGGTTTATTGTGTATGGGATTCTCTACACTTCTTTGCTTTCCCATGTGGGGGAAGTTTTCCTCCATAATCTCCTCAATTATTTTCTCAGACCCTTTCTTTTTTTTGTTCTTCTTCTGGGACACACATGATTTTAATGTTGGTATTCTTAATATTATCCCTGAGGTCTCTGAGACTGTCTTCCATTCTTTTTATTCTTTTTTTCTTTTTTCTGCTCTGTGGCAGTTATTTCCCCTATTCTATCTTCAACTCACTTACTCGTTTTTCTGCCTTATTCTGCTGTTTATATCATCTAGAGTATTTTCAATTTCAGTTATTATGTTGTTCATTACTGTTTGTTTGCTCTTTAATTCTTCTAGGTCATTATTAAATGTTTCTTTTATTTCTCTATTTTGTTTTTGATATTTTGGATCATTTTTACTATCATTACTCTGAATACTTTTTCAGTCAATTTTCCAATTTCTCCTTCATTTATTTGGTCTTGTGGATTTTGATCTTGCTCTTTTGCCTGCAAGGTGTTTCTTTGTTTTTTCATTTTTTCCAAATTATTGCATTTGTGTTCTCCTTTCCCTATGCTGCCTAGTAGTAATTCCTCTTACCTCTGTTCTGTTTCATGTGAGGTGTCAAGCACTGGAGTTTGCTGGCCTTTGAATGGATTTGGAACTTGGTGTTTAGAATGAGAACTCTGGGGGAGCACTTGCTGATTAATATTCCATGGGGTCAGGAGTTCTCTAGTGGTCCAATGTCCTGTACTCCACTCTGCTGTCTCAGATGTCCAGGTTTGACCCCCAGGTGGAGCAATAAGACCCTGGAAGCTGCACTGCATGGAGAAAAAAGAGGTAGAAGAAGAGCAAAGAATAAAAGGAAGAAAAGGGAAGAAATGGAAAGGACAGACAGTTCCCCAAGACTGATGGTAAAAGCAACTGTAATCAGTAAAAATCACACAAGGAGATATGCACACTTTTACTTGCAGAAAGAGAAGAGGAAAAGAAACCAATGAGAAGAGAAAATGAGAGAGCAAAGAAAAGAAAGAAGTGAGTACTCATACCAATTACAAGCAAATCCTCGTACACATATTTACAGTAAAGATTTAACTAACAAATACCTAAAACCAGAAACAAGATAAGCATACCAAAAAGTCCTCCAATACTTCTAGGTATGGCTCTGCCCCTGCTGTGGAGAGGACTGTGGAGAGCTGAGACTGTGATCTGGTATTAGTCCTGTGTGTATTTGTCCCCACAGTCCCCAGGTGTCCCCTATGTCTACAGGCTCTATTGTAGAAACATTTGTCTATTTAGGTGATCCACAGATGAAGGTTCTTTCAAGCCTATTGTGGGCAATAAATATGCTCCTCCTGTTGCTGTTTCCCTTTCTCTTCTGTGGTCCTGCAGTCCTCAGGGATCATTATTTGTTTTGGTCCCTACTTTGCCTGTGGGTTGCTCTCAGGAGTTGTTTCTCTGCCCAGGCATTAGGGAGTGAAAGAGGGTGATTTGGGCTCACTGGCGATTTCAGGTCTGGGGAAGGGAATGATATGGCAGTCTAACTGAAATCTGCAGGATTGCTTGCAGCAGCAGAGGTGAGTGTGAACCTGAGGTGTGCTGTGCATTCTCCCAGGGAATTTGGTCATGATCACAGGTCAGTTGGTATTGGTGGACTTACCCTGCTGCTGGGAGGGTGTGACCAATCATTTGCCTTACACACAGGACACTTCATGGCTTTGGGTGAGCAGGCCACACCACCAGCCTGTAGTGTTGGGGGCAGGGGAGTGTGGTGGTGGACAGGTGAGTGGGCATTCAGCATGACCCAGTGGTGTATGGGGAGGGTGGGGCCGGGGACCAGCTGGCTTTTCAATCCAACATCCCCTGGGCCTGCGGCGCAGCAGCAGGGGTGGGGGAGTGGGGTGGTCAGGCAGGAGGGCCAGCATTCAGCAGGACCCAGTTGTGCATGGGCAGGGAGCGGGCACAGGACAGTGGGCTTTTCGATCCAGCAGCTGTGTTTTGCACTGCTTTGCATGCAGCCTGTGAGTTCACAGAGAAGGAATTTCCTCCCAAGCACTCTGAAACAAAAGTCCTCTGCCTCTCTGTCTTGCCCAGGATTTTCACCAAACTCCCTCCTATCCTACTGGCACGGCTGCCTCCCAGGCTTTTCTCATGCAGCCAGCCCTTGCTCTCTCCTTGGGGTCTGTTCTCTGAATCCCAAGCCTCTGTGCTCAGCCCCCACCACTGCCACAGGTGAGCAGATTAGCTTCTCTGGCTGGGGAGTGTTGCCTGACTCCTCTGCATGGGGACCTCTCTGCTCTGCTCCCAGAAGACTTGCCATTGCTCTCTCTTCTGGGTTCTCCGAGGTTCCCTCTGTCCTTCTCTGCCAGTGAGGGGGCTCCCCGTGTGTGGGAGCCTTCCCCCTTAAAGCTCCCTCCCAGAGGGGCCGTTCTCCTCAGAATTCTTTGTCTCCCTTTTTCCCTTCTTTCCTTTGTACTACCCTATTACATGGAAATTCTCTTGCCTTTTTGGTGGTCTGAGATCTTGTGCCAGCATTTAGAAGGTGTTCTCCAGGAGCCACTCCCCAAGCAGATGTGTTTTTGATGTATTTGTGTGGAGGAAGGTGATTGTCATGTTGTACTCCTCTGCCATCTTTTTCCAGTCCTCCCTTAACACTGATTTTTAAAAAGTCAGAATTAACTTTTTCAGAACTCTGGAAATTAGTCAAAAGCTTGAAACAATGAGGAAATTCAAGATACTCAAGAAAAACAGCTGAATCTCAATAAGAATAGTGAGTTTATTGGCATTATAACTTGCCCTATTCCCACTCATTCCTTCCATTTTTGCAGTATTCTTGAACTCCAAGAGATTAAAATTATGGTAAAAACTATCAGCCTGGCAGCCACCAGGCTTGGAATAATGGGAAACAAACTGGTGGGTTGCTGGAAGACCATCCTTGCAAACTTGTCTTTATTTGACTTGACTCAGAGTTTGTCCAGTGGAAAAGACTTTTTTCCTCAGGGACAATTGTCAAAAACAATCAAAGGCAATCAAAGGCAATAATTTAACTTCACGGAGATGGTACATAGAGATAGGACAAACATTAGACTAACCAAAAATCTTAAAAGGAAAAGCTGTAGAATAAGATATCCATAGGGGTTTCGAAAAGTGCTGAAGTATTCCTGAGAATTTGGAAACCACATGCATGCATTGGGCTGTGTGCATTCCCAGGATGGTGTGTATGCTCAGAAAAGATTTTGGAAGACACTAACTTGATACTTGTGATTTATGTAGAGACTCTGAGCAAGCAGAAATTAAAGTAGGCCATAACACAAATACACAAATAGCCCCTTGGCAAAACTGACTTATTGCTTCTAGATGTTTGAAAATCTTTGTCCAATCGTTAACTGACATATAAGCTAACTGAGCAGAGACTTTAGTGACCACATAAGACATAGAATACAGACTTTACAAAATTCGTTTAAAAAAGTCAGTAAATAGGGCTTCCTAGGTGGTGCAGTGGTTAAGAATCCACCTGCCAATGAAGGGGACAGGTGTTCAATCCCTGCTCCAGGAAGATGCCACATGCTGTGGAGCAACTAAGTCTGTGTGCCACAACTATTGAGCCTGTGCTTTAGAGCCCATGAGCCAC
Organism: Hippopotamus amphibius kiboko; assembly: GCF_030028045.1. Taxonomy (NCBI): domain Eukaryota; kingdom Metazoa; phylum Chordata; class Mammalia; order Artiodactyla; family Hippopotamidae; genus Hippopotamus; species Hippopotamus amphibius. The sequence goes on along the minus strand of NC_080203.1, from coordinate 71,085,160 downwards.
AACTACTGAGCCCATGTGCTGCAACTACTGAAGCCCACGCACCTAGAGCCTGTGTTCCACAACAAGAGAAGCCATGGCAATGAGGAGCCCACACACCACAATGAAGAGTACCCCCCACTCACTGCAACTAAAAGAAAGCCCGCACACAGCAAAAAAAAAACAAAAAAAAAAAAACAAAAAAAAAGACCCAACACAGCCAATAAAATAAATAAATAAATAAATTTATTAAAGAAAAAAGTCAGTAAATAAATAAACAACAAGAAACGAAGCAACAATAAACTCTGAAGGGGAGAATGTCACAAATGGGGGAAGTAATAGAGTTTTATAGGAGCAAAGTTTTTGTATACTATTGAATTAAGTTGGTATTAATCTGAACCATTTGTTATAATATGTAAAACATAATCCTTAGGGTTATCACTGAGACAATAAATAGAAAAGAAATTAGTAAAGAAAAAATAAAGGAATTAAAATGGTACAGTAGAAAATATCTATTTAACACAGAAGGAAGTAATTGAGGAGCAGAGAAACAAGCATATAAAAATCAAACAGCTAAATAACACACATAAATCTTAGCTTATTAATAACTAAAGTAAATGTAAATGGATTAAACACTGCAATTAAAAGGCTGAGATAGGCAGAATGGATTAGAAATATGACCCAACTGTATGTTGTCCACAAAAAACAAATTTTAGATTCAAAAACACAAATAGGAAGAAGAAAGATGGCAGCAAAGTAGAAGGATGTGGAATGCATACCTCTCCACAGATGCATTAGAGATACACCAAAAGACAGGATAATTCCCACAGAAAACCAGCTGAACACCAGTAAATGACCTCGGACACAAGAAAGGACTGCAAAGATCCTGACATAACTGTGTAGAACAGAGGGAAAATAAAAAGGAGAAAGAAGAGGAGAAGAAAGGAAAGGAACGGGTCCCACACCCTAGAGTGGGGGCATCTGAAACAGAGGGGAGATTGCTGAATTTGGGGAAATATTCGTTTACTGACAGGGAATTTCCCTGGGTCAGAAGGGAGACATTTAGGACTGTTCAAAGAGGATGAAGTGGCTGAGCTGTGGAAGACGGGAAAGAATGAGAAACACAAGGAGGGTCCGCACCATGGATTAGCGTGTCTGGACTGAGACATTGATTCACAGCTGAACAGAGGGTCTGGGAGCTTGAACGTGGGAACCGGAGAACTGGTTCAGGGTGAGAAACATTGTTGGCAGTGGGGAGATGGACTGAGAGGACAGGAGGGAAGAAATCCACAGTGGAGAGTGCCTACTACAGAAAGATGTGCTGGCAAAGTGGCAGCTGGAAACTGCTGACTCACAAGCAGTGGGGAGGAGACTTGGACATAACCTCTCTCTCAGTGCTGGTGATGGACAGCGGAAGGAACCCTGTGGGCCTAGCTAATGCACACAGGGAAAACAAAGGCCCCTGGGTGGGGCTGGCCTAGAGTACCTACAGCCGAGAGCCAAAAGCCTGCAGAGTGGCCCAGCTCTGGAGACTTTCTCTTTACACCTGAGCCTCCCGTGTCCCTCTACAACAGGCATTGCCACAGCCCACTGAGCCACCATGACCCAGGCAGGGCACCCTGTGGAGTTGTAGCAGGGGGGAGGAGCTGAAGGTGGAGTGGCCCTCTCTTGGCCTGAGCCACCCAAGCCGCTGTGACACAGGCAGGGTGCCATGGCTCACTCACTCCCAGGGAAAGGAGCCAGTATTGTACCCTCTCTCTCCCCACACACCAGCGCTTACAGACAAACAATAAAGGAAGCTCTGCTGATTGCAGAATAATACAAAAAACCCAATGCTGGTAGAAGGACACTTATAGCTGAGATCCCAAGGAAAGAGAAATATTAGTATTAATTCTATTGATCTGGTCCATTCTGGGGTCAGTTCTAGTTTTTTTTTTTTTTTATTAATTACAATCTTAGTCCTAATGAATCTACATGTTTTATAACACATATTTTATTGTATTTTTTATTCTATTTTTATTTTTAGCCTTTTTATATATTTCTATTTTTAGCTAAGTTTTTTTGTAGTGCTGACTGTATCTCTCCTACCTTCTTTTCATCTCTATCGTTTATACATTTCTATTTCTTTATATTTCTTTTCATATTTCCAGTCACACTATGCTCTTCTGTTGCCCTGTCTTCCATCCTTCTTTAATTTATTATACCTTAATATAATTATAAGCAGTATTATCGGTCTGCTCTGTTTCCTTCCTTTATTCTACAGATGACACACAGCTTTGGTATTTATTATTATGTTATGTCTTTATTTTAGTTTTAAGTATAATTGTCTGATTTCATTCTGAGAATCTCCAGTCTGTCTGGTGGTACTCTTGCTCTTTATTATATTTGATCCTAGCTTTCAAAATCTCCCTGGATTTGTGTTTGTGTGTGTGTGGTGTTTTGTTTGTTTGTTTGTTTGTTTTTGTTTTGTTCTGTTTTGGTTTTGAATTTCTGTTGGTTTTCTCCTTGATTGTCTGATAGCATACTGGGGTTCTTCTGTCAGGTCTTTCTAGAGCCTTATGTTCTACTGGATTCAGTATTTGTGGGTCTTATATATGTATGTGTTTCCCAGACTTAGTATTTGTTTGACTCAACATTCTGCCATTAGTCTGGGATTTGGACAGTCTTCTTTAAACCCCTTTATTGCCAGGACAAGCAACTTCTGGAGGTTGGACTACTATGAGAAAACAAAGAAACAACACGCAGGCAAAGGAGCAGGAAAAAAACCCCACAAGACCAAATAAATGAAGAGGAAATAGGAAAATTGCTTGAAAAAGAATTCAGAGTAATAATAGTAAAAATGATACAAAATCTCATTAACAAAATACAGAAAATAAAGAAACAGTTAATAAGGACACAGAAGAACTAAACATCAAACAAATAGTAATGGACAACAAAATAACTGAAATTAAAAATACTCTAGATGGTATAACAGCAGAATAACTAAGGCAGAAGAACAAATAAGTGAGATGGAAGATAGAATGGGGGAAATAACTGCCACAGAGCAGGAAAGAGAAAAAATAATAAAAAGAATGGAAGACAGTCTCAGAGACATTGGTGACAACATTAAGTGCACCAACATTCAAATTATAGGCATTCCAGAAGAAGAAGAAAACAAGAAAGGGTCTGAGAAAATATTTGAAGAGATTATAGTGAAAAACTTCCCCACTATGGGAAAGGAAATAATTAATCAAGTCCAAGAAGTGCAGAGAGTCCCATACAGAATAAACCCAAAGAGAAATACACCAAGGCACATATTAATCAAACTAATGACAATTAAACACAAAGAAAAAATATTAAAAGCAGCAAGAGAAAAGCAACAAATAACGTATAAGGGAAAACCCATAAGGATAACAGCTGATCTTTCTGCAGAAACTCTGCATACCAGAAGGGAATGGCAGGATATACTGAAAGTCCTGAAAGAGAAAAATCTACAGCCAAGAATACTCTACCCAGCAAGAATCTCATTCAGATTCGATGGGGAACTCAAAAGCTTTACAGACAAGCAAAAGTTAAGAGAATTCAGCACCACCAAACCAGCCTTACAACAAGTGCTAAAGGAACTTCTCTAGGCAGGAAACACAAGAGAAGGAAAATACCTACAAAAACAAACCCAACACAATGAAGAAAATGGTAAGAGGAACACACATGTCAATAATCACCTTAAACGTAAATGGATTAAATTCTCCAAACAAAAGACACAGACGGGCTGAATGGATATAAAAACAAGACCCTTATATATGTTGCCTACAAGAAACCCACTTCAGACCAAAGGATACATATAGACTGAAAGTAAAGGGATGGAAAAAGTTATTCCATGCAAATGGAAGTCAAATAAAGCTGGAGTGACAATACTCATATCAGACCAATTAGACTTTAAAGTAAAGACTATTACAAGAGACAAAGAAGGACACTCCATAATGATCAAGGGATCCATCCAAGAAGAACATATCACAATGGTAAATATCTATGCCCCCAACATAGAAGCACCTCAATACATAAGGCAAATGCTAACAGCCATAAAAGGGGAAATTGACAGTAACACAATAATAGTAGGAGACTTAAACACCCCACTTACATCAATGGACAGATCATCCAAACAGAAAATAAATAAGAAAACACAAGCTTTAAATGACACATTAGACCATCTAGACTTAATTGATATTTATAGGACATTCCATCTAAAAACTACAGAATACACTTTCTTTTCAAGTGCACATGGACCATTTTCCAGGACAGATTACATCTTGGGTCACAAATAAAGCCTCAGTAAAATCAAGAATATTGAAATCATGTCAAGCATCTTCTCTGACCACAATACCATGAGACTAGATATCAATTACAAGAAAAAAACTATGAAAAATTCAACCACATGGAGGCTAAACAATATTCTATTAAAAAACTAAGAAATCACTAAAGAAATCAAAAGAAGAAATCAAAAAATATCTAGAAACAAATGACAATGTAAACAGAACAACCGAAAAGCATATGGGACACAGCAAAAGCAGTTCTAAGAGGGAAGTTTATAGCAATACAGTCCTATCTCAAGAAACAAGAAAAATCTTGAATAAACAACCTAAAGTTAAACCTAAAACAATTAGAGAAAGAAGAACAAAGAAACCCCACAGTGAGCAGCAGGAAGGAAATCATAAAGATCCAATCAGAAAAAAATGAAAATTAAATGAAGGAAATAATAGCAAAGATCAATGAAATTAAAAACTGGTTCTTTGAAAAGATAAACAAAATTGATAAACCATTAGCCAGACTTATCAGGAAAAAAAAGGGAGAAGGCACAAATCAACAGAATTGGAAATGAAAAGGGAGAAATAATAACTGACACCACAGAAATACAAAAGATCATGAGAGACTACTACAAGCAACTATATGCCAATAAATTGGATAACTTGGAAGAAATGGATAAATTCTTAGAGAAGTACAATCTTCGAAAAAAGAACCAGGAAGAAATAGAGAATATGAACAGACCAATCACAAGCACTGAAATTGAGAGTGTATTTAAAAACCTCCCAACACACAAAAGCCCAGGGACAGATGGATTCACAGGCAAATTCTATCAAATATTTAGAGAAGAGCTAACACCTATCCTTCTCAACCTCTTCCAAAATATAGCAAAAGGAGGAACACTCCCAAACTCATTCTACAAGGCTACCATCACCCTGATACCAGAACCAGACAAAGATGTACAGAAAAAAGAAAATTACAGACCAATATCACTGATGAATACAGATGCAAAAATTCTCAACAAAATACTAGCAAACACAATCCAACAGCACGTTAAAAAGATCATACAGCATGATCAAGTGGGGTTTATCCCTGGGATGCAAGGATTCTTCAACATACGCAAATCAATGTGATACATCATGTTAACAAATTGAAGGATAAAAACCATACGATCATCTCAATAGATGCAGAAAAAGTTGACAAAATTCAACATCCATTTATGATAAAAACTCTCCAAAAATTGGGCATAGAAGGAAATTACCTTAACATAGTAAAAGCCATATATGAGAAACCAAAAGCCAACATCATTATAAATGATGAAAAACTGAAAGCATTCCCTCTAAGAACAGAAACAAGACAAGGGTGCCTACTCTCACCATTATTATTCAACATAGTTTTGGAAGTTTTAGCCACAGCATTCAGGGAAGAAAATGAAATAAAAGGAATACAAATTGGAAAAGAAGGAAAATTGTCACTCTTTGCAGAGGCATGATACTATACACAGAGAACCCTAAAGACTCTACCAGAAAAATGCTAGCACTAATTGATGAATTTAGTAAAGTAGCAGGATACAAAATTAATGCACAGAAATCTCTTGCATTCCTACTTCCTAACAATGAAAAAACAGAAAGAGAAATTAAGGGGACTCTCCCATTCACCATTGCAACAAAAAGAATAAAATACCTAGGAATAAAGCTGCCTGAGGAGGCAAAAGACCTGTATGCAGAAAACTATAAGACACTGATGAAAGAAATCAAAGATGACACAAACAGATGGAGAGATATACCTTGTTCTTTGATTGGAAGAATCAATATTGTGAAAATGACTGTACTACCCAAAGAAATTTACAGATTCAACACAATCCCTAGCAAGTTACCAATGGCATTTTTCATAGAACTAGAGCAAGAAATCTTACGATTTGTATGGAAACGCAAAAGACCCCTAATAGCCAAAGCAATCTTGAGAAGGAAAAATGGAGTTGGTGGAATTAGGCTTCCTGACTTCAAACTATACTACAAGGCCACAGTGATCAAGACAGTATGGCACTGGCACAAAAATAGAAAGACAGATCAATGGAACAGAATAGATAACTCAGAGGTAAACCCACTCACATATGGGCAGCTTATCTTTGACAAAGGAGGCAAGAATATACAATGGAAAAAAGCCTCTTCATTAAGTGGTGCTGGCAAAACTGGACAGCAATATGTAAAAGAATGAAATTAGAACACTTCCTAACACCATACACAAAAATTATCTCAAAATGGATTAAAGATCTGAATGTAAGGTCAGACACTACAAAACTCTTTGAGGAAAACATAGGCAGAACACTCTATGATATAAACCAAAGCAAGGTCCTTTTTGACCCACCTCCTAGAATCATGGAAATAAAATCAAGGGTAAACAGATGGGACCTAATGAAACTTAAATGCTTTTGTACAGCAAAGGATACCATAAACAGGACAAGAAGGCAACCATCAGAATGAGAGAAAATACTTGCCAATGAAGCAGCGGGCAAAGGATTAATCTCCAGAATATAACAGCAACTCATGCAGCTTAATACCAAAAAAGCAAATAACCCAATCCACAAATGGGTGGAAGACCTAAATAGACATTTCTCCAAAGAAGACATACAGATGGCCAACAAACACATGAAAAGATGCTCAACTTCATTAATCATTAGAGAAATGCAAGTCAAAGCCACAATGAGGTATCACCTCACACCACTGAGAATGGCCATCGTCAAAAAATCTAGAAACAACAAATGCTAGAGAGGGTGTGGAGAAAAGGGATCTCTCCTGCACTGTTGGTGGGAATGTAAGTTGGTTCAGCCACTATGGAAAACAGTTTGGAGGTTCCTTTAAAAACTCAAAATGGAACTACCATATGATCTAGTAATCCCACTCCTGGGCATATACCCAGAGAAAACCATAATCCAAAAATAAACATATACCGTAATGTTTATTGCAGCACTATTTACAATAGCCAGGCCATGGAAGCAACCTAAATGCCCATCAACAAATGAATAGATAAAGAAGATGTGGCATATATATATACAATGGAATATTACTCAGCTATAAAAAGGAATGAAATGGAGGTATATGTAATGAGGTGGATAGACCTAGAGTCTGTCATACAGAGTGAAGTAAGCCAGAAAGAGAAAAACAAATATTGTATGCTAACTCATATATAAGGAACCAAAAAAAAAAAAAAATGGTACTGATGAACCCAGTGACAGGACAAGAATAAGGATGCAGATGCAGGGAATGTACTTGAGGACACGGGGTTGAGGGGCAGGGCATCAAGGGGGAAGCTGGGACAAAGTGATAGAGTAGCATAGACATATGTATATACACTACCAACTGTGAAATAGATAGCGGGAAGTTACTATATAACAAAGGGAGATCAACTCGATGGTGGGTGATGCCTTAGAGGGTCCGGGACGGGCAGGGTTGTTGGGAGTCGTGGGAGGGAGGATATTTGGGATATGTGTATAAATACAGCTGATTCACTTTGGTGTTCCTCAATAGCTGGTACAAGAATGTAAAGCAATTTTATTCCAATAAAGAGCTTTAAAAAACAGCACAAATAGATTGAAAGTAAAAGGATGAAAAAATGTTCTATGAAAATAGCAACCAAATATGAGCTGGGGAATCTATACTGGTATCAGGCAAAATAAGCTTCAAGACAGAAATTGTTACTAAGGCAAAAAAGGTGCATTTTACAATGATAAAAATAGTTAATCCATCAATAAGTTATAACAATTATAAACACACATGTACCTAACAACAAATCCTGAAATCACATGAAGCAAATGCTGAAAAAATTAAAATTAGAAATACTTTTAGACAATTCAGCAATAATTGTTGGAGACTTCAATAACTCACTTCTAATAATTGATAGAATAGGCATAAAATCAACAAGGAAATAGAGGACTTGAACAGCATTAAAAATCAACTAGTCTTAGCAGACATATATAGAACACTCCATTCAATGACAGTAAAATAAAAATTCTTTTCAGGTGCACACGGAAAAATTTCCAGGAAAGATCATATATTAGGCCATAAAACAAGTCTAAATATACTTAAGAAGATTCAAATCATATAAAGTATATTTTCCAACCACATTGAATGAAATTAGAAATGAATCACAGGAGGCAATTTTGGAAATTCACAGGTAAGTGGAAATTAAACAACACACTCTTAAATAATGGGTCAAATAATAAATCACATAAAATTACAAACTACATTGAGAAGAATAAAAATGAATAAACAACATGCCAGAAACTATGGGATGCAGCAAAAGCAGCCCCTCAGAGGGACATTTATAACTGTAAATGTCTACATTTAAAGAGAAGAAAGATTGAAAAATCAAAAACCTAAATTTCCTTATACCTTAAGAAACTAGAAATATAAAAGCAGACAAAGCCCAAAACAAACAGCATCAAAATATTAATGAAGACTGCAGTGGAAATAATGAAATGGAGAATAGGAAAATAACAGAGAAAATCAACAAAACCAAATATTGGTTCTCTGGAGAGATGAACAAAATTCACAAACTATTGCATAGAATGGCATAGCAATAAAAGAAAGTAGACTCAAATTATTAAAATCAAGTGAAAGAGAGGCTATTACTATTGGTGTTATAGAGATAAAAAGAGTATAAGGGAATACCATGAACAATTATAAACCAATAAATTATATAACTTAGATAAAATGCAAAAATTCATAGAAACACAAAAACTACTGAATCTTAATCAAGAAGAAATAGAAAATCTGCATAGACTTAGCACATGTAAAGAGATTCAATTAGTAATGAACAAACTTCCTATAAAGAAAAGCCCAAGACCAATTGACCTCATGGTGAATTCTACCAAATTTTAAAGAATAATTAACATCAATTCTTCACAAACCCTTCAAAAAATAAAGAGGAGGGAATACTTTCAAACTGAGTCCCTAAAGTCAGTGTTATCCTGTTATCTAAATCTTACAATGACCTCACAAGAAAACTGCAATCCAATATCACTTGTGAATACAGGTGTAAAAATCCTCAACACAATACAAGCAAATGGAATTCAACAATACATAAAAAAGATCACATGGTATAAGTGAGTTGGGTTAATTCTAGGAATGCAAAGTTGGTTCAACATCTGAATGTCAATCAATGTAATAACACCACCACAATAAAGGTCAAAAACATCTCAATCATCTCACTAGATGTCAAAAAAAAAAAAAAAACATTTGAAAATAATCCAACACTCTTTTATGATAAATATTTTCAAGAACTTAAGAAGAGAAGGCAACTCCCTCAACTTGTTAAGGGGCATGAATGTAAAATCCACATCTAACATCATATTTAATGGTGAAAGAAAGAATGCTTTCTCCCTAAGATCAGGAACAAGACAAAAATATCTTTTCCTCACCATTTCTACTTAATATTGTACTGGAAGTTCTGGCCAAGGATATTAGCCAAGAAAAAAAAAAATGTCATTGAGATTGGAAAGAAAAAAGCAAAATTGTCTCTAGTTGCATATGACATGATCTTTTATATAGAAAATCATAAAGAATTAACCAAAAAACCTTTTAAAGCTAATGAATGTGTTGATTAAGGTTGCAGGATACAAGATTGATATAAAAAAATCAATTGTATTTATACAACTGTTCATTCATAGTAATGAACATTCCAGAAATAAAATTAAGGGAACAATTTTATATATTATAGCCTTTAAAACATTAAAAAACTTAGGAATAAATCTAACAAAATAACTGTAAGACGTACAACAAAACTACAAAATTATTAAAAGAAATTAACGAAGGTCTGAATATATGTAAAGTTATCCATGTTCATAATTTGGAAGACAATATTATTAAGATGGTAATATTCCCAAAATTGATGTACTGATTCATTACAGTCCTTATTAAATTCCTAGCTGGCATCTTTGCAGAAATTCACAAGCTGATTCTAAAACTTATATGGAAATTCAAGGGACCAAGAATAGCCAAAGCCATATTAAACAAGGAGAACAAAGATAAAAGATTCACACTTCCATATTTCAAAACTTAGAAAGAAACAATTGTAATGAAGACTATGTGGTACTGGCAAAAGAGTAAACATACAGATTAATGGAAGCAAATTGATAGTCCAAATAGGTCAATTAAGTTTCAGTAAGTGAGCCATGACAATTCAATAAAGGAAAGAACAGTCTTTTTAATTAATGGTACAGGGTCAAATGGCTATCCAAATGCAAAAGGACTCTTACTTCACATTGTATACAAAATTTAACTCAAAATGCATCAAAGATTTACATGTAAGAGCTAAATTTAAAAAACTCTTAGAAGAAAACCTAGAGGGTCATCTTTGTGACCTTGTGTTTAACAATGAATTATTTGTGATGACACCAAAACCACGAACAATAGAAAGAACAATAGATAAATTTGACATCATCAAAATTAAAAACTTCTGTAATTCAACAAAGTTACCATAAAGAAAATGAGAAGGCAACCCAAAGAGTGTGAGAAAATATTTGCAAATAATCCGTCTGATAAGGGTCTAGTATCCAGAATGTATAAGTGACTCCTACGTGTTAAAAATTAAAAAAGCAAATAACACAATTAAAAATGGGAGAAACATTTGACTATGTGTTTCTCCAAAGAAGATATGCAAATGGCCCGTAAGAACATAATTAGGTACTTGATGTCATTAGTCAATAGAGAACTGCAAAACAAAACCACAATGACATTTGCAACAACATGGATGAACCTGGAGGATATTGTTAAGTGAAATAAACCAGTCACAGAAGGACTACGTGATTCCACTTATGTGAGGTATTTAGAATAGCTAAATTCATAGAAACAGAGCATAGAGTGATGGTTGCCAAAGACCATGAAGAAGGGAAATGGGGAGTTGTTCAATGGATATAAAGTTTCAGTTATGTAAAATGAATAAATTCTAGAGATCTGCTGTGTACCATAGTATCTGTAGTTAACAATACGTACTGTGCATAGGAACACCTCAATACATAAGGCAAATGCTAACAGCCATAAAAGGGGAAATTGACAATAACACAATAATAGTAAGAGAATTTAACACCCCACTTACACCAATGGACAGATCATCCAAACAGAAAATAAATAAGGAAACATAAACTTTAAATGACACATTAGACCACCTCAACTTAATTGATATTTATAGGACATTCCATCCAAAAACTACAGAATACACTTTCTTCTCAAGTGCACATGCAACATTCTTCAGGATAGATCATATCTTGGGTCACACATTAAGCCTCGATAAATTCAAGAAAATTGAAATTGTATCAAGCATCGTCTCTGACCACAACGCCATGAGAATAGTTATCAATTACAGGAAAAAAATGTAAAAAATACAAACACATGGAGGATAAACAGTACATTGTTAAACAACCAAGAAATCACTGAAGAAATCAAAGAGGAAATCAAAAAATACCTAGAAACAAATGACAATGTAAACACAACAAACTAAAGCCAATGGGATGCAGTGAAAGCAGTTCTAAGAGGGAAGTTTATAGCAATACAATCCTATCTCAAGAAACAAGAAAAATTTCGAATAAACAACCTAACCTTTCACCTAAAACAATTAGAGAAAGAAGAACAAAATCCCCAATGTGAGCAGAAGGAAAGAAATCATAAAAGATCAGATCAGAAATAAATGAAAAAGAAATGAAGGAAAAAATAGCAAAGATCGATAAAACTAAAAGCTGGTTCTTTGAGAAGATAAACAAAATGATAAACCATTAGCCAGACTCATCAGGAAAAAAAGGGAGAAGATGCAAATCAACAGAATTAGAAATGAAAAAGGAGAAGTAACAACTGACTCTGCAGAAATACAAATGGTCATGAGAGACTACTACAAGCAACTATATGGCAATAAATTGGATAACCTGGAAGAAATGGATAAATTCTTAGAAGAGTACAATCTTCCAAGACTGAACCAAGAAGAAATAGAAAATATGAACAGACAAATCACAAGTACGAAAATCGAGACTGTGATTAAAAATCTCCCAACAAACAAAAGCCTAGGGACAGATGGATTCACAGGCAAATTCTATCAAATATTTAGAGAAGAGCTAAAATCTATCCTTCTCAAACTCTTCCAAAATAGAGCAGAAGGAGGAACACTCCCAAACTCATTCTACAAGGCCACCATCACTGTGATACCAAAACCAGACAAAGATGTACAAAAAAAATAAAATTACAGGCCAATATCACTGATGAATATAGATGCAAAAATCCTCAAAAAATTACTAGCAAACACAATCCAACAGCACATTAAAAAGATCATACAGCATGATCAAGTGGGGTTTATCCCTGGGATGCAAGGACTCTTCAATATATGCAAATCAATCAATGTGATACATCATATCAACAAATTGAAGTGTAAAATCTATATGATCATCTCAATAGATGCAGAAAAAGCCTTTGACAAAATTCAACATCCATTTATGATACAAGCTCTCCAGAAAATAGGCATAGACGGAAATTACCTCAAGATAATAAAAGCCATATATGACAAAGCAACAGCCAACATCATTCTCAATGGTGAAAAACTGAAAGCATTCCCTCTAAGAACAAGAACAAGACAAGGGTGCCCACTCTCACCACTATTATTCAACATAGTTCTGGAAGTTTTAGCCACAGCAATCAGAGAAGAAAATGGAAAAAAGGGAATCCAAATTGGAAAAAAAAGAAGTAAAATTGTCACTCTTTGCAGATGACATGATATTATACATAGAAAACCCTAAAGATGCTACCAGAATAATTCTAGCACTAATCGGTGATTTTAGTAATGTAGCAGGATAAAAATTAATGCACAGAAATATCTTATATTCTTATACAATAACAACGAAAGTGCAGAAAGATAAATTAAGTAAACACTCCCATTCACCACTGCAGCAAAAAGAATAAAATACCTAGGAATAAACCTGTCTAAGGATGCAAAAGACTTGTACACAGAAAACTATAAGACACTGATGAAAGAAATCAAAGATGATGCAAACAGATAGAGGGAAATACAGTGTTCTTGGATTGGAAGAATCAACATTATGAAAATGACTATACTATCCAAAGCGACTTACATATTCAATGCAATCCCTATCAAATTACCAATGGCATCTTTCACAGAACTAGAACAAGACATTTTATGATTTATATGGAAATGCAAAAGACCCCGAGTAGCCAAAGCAATCTTGAGAAGGAAAGACGGAGTCGGTGGAATCAGGCTCCCAGACTTCAAACTATACTACTAGGCTACAGTGATCAAGACAGTATGGTACTGGCACAAAAACAGAAATCTAGATCAATGGAACATAATAGAGAGCCCAGAGATAAGCCCATGCACATATGAGCACCTTATCTTTGATAAAGGAGGCAAGAATATACAATGGAAAAAAGAAGGCCAGGACAGGGAGGGTGGGAGGGAGTCACAGGAGGGAGGGGATACGGGGATATGTGTATAAATACAGCTGATTCACTTTGGTGTACCTCAAAAGCTGGTACAAGTGTGTAAAGCAATTATAGTCCAATAAGTGTTTAAAAAAAAAGATAGGTATAGAGTGTTCATTGCCATCGTGTTTGTAAGAGCCAACAAAAGCAAACAGATAGCAAGAGAAAAATAAAACAAAAGTAAACTGAATACATAACTCCAAGAAAAGTAAATTATTTGAAAATTATGGGAAATGATAATTTCTATATAGCTATATTAAAATGAATTATTTCTACATATATCTATAATATGGAAAAATGTGAAACAAATTTATGTGACATAAAGCAAGTTATTGACTGGTGTACCTTATTTGCTTTAAATAACATTATGTATACATGTTTTATATTAAAACTATATGATGTAAAATAAATATCCATGATTTTATACAGATCTAAGTGCATAACTGTATATGTACTTACATACATACATACATACATACATCATGAGACAGAAAGGACAGATTTTCCTTTTGGAAGAATTCCAGTTAGCAAGTGTAGAAGGAAAGGAAAAAATAATTACCATTAGGCAATCATCACAATAATTCACAAGTATTGCAGACAAGATCTCCCAATGGATGCCAAAATTAGTGCACAAAATTTGAAGATCTCCCCCCGTATATTTGTGAATTGCAAAGGAGAAAATAGTAACTTTACACTGCAGAAATCCAGAAGACAATACCTTAACCATGTGATCAAGGTTAACACCAGCAGTAATAAGGCATAGTGACATATTGTACCTCCTAATATGATGCACTGAGAAGGGCACAGTATCATTCGTGATATTTTTGCCATAAAATGCATAAACTCAATCTACTCAAGAGAAAACAGCAGAAAAAAAGAAAATTGAAGGCTATTCTGTGAATAACTAATATTCTGCAAAAGAATCAAACTCATGAAAGATAAGGAAAGACTGAGGAAATCTTACAGATTGAAGCAGATTATGGAGACATGAGAAGTAAATGCAATTTGAGATTTTAAATTGGATCGTGTAACAGAAAAGGATGTTAGGAAAAACTTGTGAAAATTGAATGAGGTCTTTAGTTAATAGTAGTATACCGAAGTTCCTGGTTTTGATAATTATAAATGGCTATGTAAGATTTCAACATCCGGGAAGCTGGGAGAAGTGTATATGAAAACTATCTGTATAATTTTTGCAACTTTTGTGTAAATCTAAAATTGTTTTAAAATAAAATGTTTTAAAACAAAACCATGTGGCATAGCATAATATAATATGAACTACACGTTTGTATTTCTTGAGGTATAATTCACATAACATAAAATTCACCATTTTAACCACTGTTACTGTGTAGAATTCAGTGGCTTTAGTACATTTAAAGTGTTCTGCAACCATCATAACTAATTCTAGAACATTTTCATCACCCCAAAAGGAAACTCCATACCCATTAAGCAGTAACTTCCCATTCTTCCCCCACCCCCAGCCCTTGGAAACCACTAATCTGCTATATGGATTTACCTATTCTTTTTATTTCATATAAATGTGATCACAATATGTGGACTTTTGTGTTCAATGTCTTTCACTTAGCTCTTAGGTATATACCTATGAAGACCAAAAATAGGTTTTTAAACAAAAACTTTTACACTAATGTTCATTAGCCACTTTATTCATAATAACAAAAAGTAGAATCCAAATGCTATCAACTAATGAATGGATAGATAAAATATGGTTTATCCACACAATGAAACATTATTCAGCCTAAAAAGAAGTGAAGTACATGCTGCAGTGTGGATGAACCTTGGAAATATTATGCTAAGTTAATTTGTATTTTTTGAAGTAGTGATATTATACACACACACACATACTAAAAGGCCTAGTGTGGTAAGAAAAATTAATTGAAACTACTGGAATTGTAGATATGGATGGGAACTTAAAAATAGTTTAATATAATAGTTGGCTGAATTTTTATAGGTGGAGCAATTGAAATAAAAATAAAACTACATAAAATGAGTGTGTGTGTGTATCTTGGAAGGATACTAATCTTTAGCATAAAATATTAGGTATATATTTGTGTAGGATAGTTACTTTTCAGTGTGTATAGAAAACAGTTGTACAAGCATAATTGGTAAAAGTTAAAAATATAAGATATTAAATTTAATTCCACTTCTAGGGATTTATCCTTTATAAGAATTAACACAAGTACAGAAATATATGCCATGCAAAAATATAACTGCTTACTTAACTTTAAGATCTGTTTCTGTATATGCATTTTATATTTATCTTTTTAAAGTATAAAAGAGATTACATATATGTTTATATATTCATTGAACATGTCCAAAGAGCTATTCCAAGAGCTGCTAACATTGATTACTTCTGGGGAGTTGAAAAAGAAGTAGGAGTAGAGAGAGGAATTTTTATTTTACATCTCCCTGTGCTGTTTTTCTCCTTTTTTGTCATAGAATTATTTATTTTTATTTCCTTTCATTTTGGGGGTGCTAAACAACTCACTTTGGCTTATAGGGCAAGGTCAGTCATTCTGGGTTTGTGTAACTCCCTTATTTTACAGATTAGGAAATGTTAGGAAAGTGAAATAACTTATTCAGGCACAGCCTGTAGCAGAAGCCATTTGGGAAAGTAAATCCTCTAGATTCACATGGTACTTTTCCACTCCCCTACACCTGTTCAGTTACATTGCTCATTCCTATGAAATATAATCACAAAACCATCAGTCATTCCAAATGTTCCAAGGATGTTTCCAGAGTACATGATTCAGAGCAGTGATGGAAAGATTCTCACAGTACAATATTTGTCTGCTGCCATAATCCTAAAAAAAAAGGCAATCACATTTCCAAGAATGCAAACAGATGCAAATGTATAAGCAGTTGGAACTGAAACATAAGCATGTGTTCAGAGACCATGAATAGCTTCTTTTTCCTCCCTAGACATAGTTTAACGATGCAATCTTTTCAGCTTTCAGAAGAGCAACGGCTGAGATTCCAGCTTAATCCTCAGGTAGCAACTTCCATTAAGGCTGGCTGGGTCTCTGCCTGGCTAGTGTTTTATGCAGGGAATTGTGTTATACAGTGGCCATAGGAGAGCAAGGGGGATGAAACAATAGCCTACAGACCTAGTAACTATCTGAATGGGCTGGCTATTTAGGATTTGTGTTGTGAAACTGTTCAATCCCTATGATACCAATGGTTTTCTTTGGATCTTAGCATTGCAGAGTCATAAGGAACATTAGGGATTACCTAATCCAAATACTTTATTTTATACACAAGGAAATTGAGGTTCAGAAAGAGAAAGGATTTTCCTAAAGCCATGGGTTTAGTTGTTTTCATTTGTTTCATGTTTTAGAAGGCACATATTGTATCTTCCAGATTTGGAGGTTCACCTGGGTTTTCATGGATTAATTTGCTTGGAGGATCTCAAAGTGTGGTTCCTGGACCATCAGTATCAGCATAATCTAGGAGTTTATTAGAAATGCAAATACTGAATCAGAAATGCTAAGGTTGGGGCCTAGAAACATGTATTTTAACAGGCCTTTCAGGTGATTCTGATACATGCTCAAATTTGAGAATTTTTATTATTTATAAATTAATTTGTTATAAATCTGATGTGGGCCAAACTCTATTCTAGCTTAAGTTTGGCATTTACTTAAGGCCAAACAGATGGTCTCTCAACTATGAAGTAAGTTACCGCAGATTTTTTTCTACAATCTTCCTCCACCTGGCTCATCCACTCTCTGCCATTGCTGCCCTGATACTACTTCTAGGCTCTTAATACTTGCATGTGACTAAGTCTTACATACTTGGGTTCTAGTTTCATCTCTTACTGTGTGACTTTGGGTAATTCCCTTCTCCTCTCTGGACTTCAAGTTATTTATATGTAAAATGAGAGTACTGGACTCATCTTTGACACCTCCATTAGCAGATTTTCACTTCTACACTTGGAAAGGCCCCAATAGCTTTCCTTTGCCCTTAATTAAGTTGAAGTTACACTTTTCCTTTACTGGGGAGTCTGTGTTCTAAGTTTAATCTCCCATGTGTGATTAAGGATTTTGAAGGTTGAGAAAGTCATTGAGGGCCTTCACCTGCAGCTAGGAATGATATTTTTATTGGGTAAAGGCCTATCATGGAGCTCTGAGTCCTAATTTAGACTATGGTAGGAAGCATTGGGATTAGTTTGACAAAAGAAATAACATGGCTCCTAAACAATTTTACTTCTTAGTCAGAGTTTTAGTGGCAAGGGGCAAAGTATTGGAAAATTATGTCATCCTTTCATTCCCTAACCCACTGCCAGTGTGTCAGGGGCTCTTTGAGGAGGCGAATCTGCCTAGTTTTCTCAAGGCAAGTGAATTGAGACTTGAATTTGATTTTTAAGTCATTGTGATGTCATGATAAGTATGTACTATATATAGTAGAAAGTATAATTGTCTTGAAGTAGGGTAGTTTTGATTTAAATTCTCAACTCTGTCATTTGCCAATTGTGTGCTTTTGAGAATGACCTTAATCTCTCTGTGTTTCAGTGTTCTCATTTGTGAATTAGGGTTAATAACGCATGTCTTGGCTATTTCCAGAAAAGGCATAAGACAATGTATGTGAAAGTGTCTGAAACAGGATAAGGGCTCAATAAATATTTGCCGTTGAAGTCCACCTGGAGTGTGGCCAGCAGTTACTCAAAGTTAATTAGAATTGATTTTAGTGTTGGAAATAGCATTTCAGAGAAAGAGCTGGAAACTTACTATTCTATCATTAGGGTCATTTCTTTGGATCTCCCAGAATTCCCTGGCAAAATGTAGTTATCTCTAGAAGATCTCTGATCAAGTAAAACCTGAGAGAGGAGCTTGGACTACATTACAAGAGAGAACACAGCTTTCTGGGGATAGGACACAAAGAGGCTGTCTGCGTAAAAGGTATAGATAGGGGAGGTTGTGGTAGACCAACAAAAACATTGTTGCCTTGGTCATAATGGCAGTCTACCACATAAAGCTTCATTCTAGTCCCTTCAGGTTAGGGATAAGTTAGAGTTAAGGTTGAATGCAAAGAGAAACATCACTAATGAGTTCAGCAGAGGAGTCCAGAAGCCCTGTTGGGATTGCCCTAATCTAAGCAAAATTAAAGCACCCCACTTAGGCCTCGCTTGCCTTCTTCTGAAGGAGGGTCTTCTGGAGGTCTCTTGTCTCCTCTTTATCCTAACTCCTATTTCCAGGACATTACTGGGTTAGTTATTAGAAAAGCAGTTTCAGACTATTCACTAATATGTGTATTACTAATAGCCCTCTGGATACGTTTCTCTCTCCTCTTCTAAATTGATTCCTTATCTGAATGCTCAGTCCTAAGACTGCTTTTGGTGGGTTGGCCTTTGGAGGCAGCAGAAGGAAGTAGAAACACTAATTTGCTTTCTTCTTCTATTGCTATTTTAATCTAAAGCCAGAGGACTAAACTGTGTTGGTTTCTCTGGTTTATCTTCCGGTATCAACTTCCATAGCCAAAGGGTGAGGTTAGCATGCCTTATAACCAAATGCCTCTCTGGCTTCCATTGTCTGCCCTATTCCTGTGTCAATACTTGTGAACTGACCTGTGAGTTAGTGGAGACTGGGATTTCAATTTTAATTTTAGGCATTATCATTTATTATATATTTTGTATGGGCCAAATTGTGTACTAGGTGGTTCAATACATATTATCTCACTTAATCCTTCTGGTGAGGTATGGTATTAGTATTTCCTTTTTTTTAGCTTGAGATAAATCGCCTATACAAAGTTCACCCAGCTAAAAAGTGGTGGATCTAGAATTGGAACCATCTAAGTGATTATTTGCCTGGATGACTATAGAATTCATTTTCTCTGCCTTTTTCTATCTCCCTATACTTTTATTCTCTTGGGGATTGGGTTGTGACTCATTGAGATGAATCTGGTCCCCTGGGCAATCCACAGGAGAAAGTTTGGACCCCAAAAAGCTGCTTCTACTTTAGCCCTCAGTTAAGTAATCAAAGTAGTACAGTTGTCAGCAGAGCAACCTTGGGAGGTATCCCAAAAGCATATCATGTAGGAAATAGTATAGTATTGGCAAGATTTAAAAGCACAAAAATCTATAAGTAGGTCTGATATTTAGCTGGTTACACCAATGTGGTTATACCAGTTATGTTAAATAATTGTCCATTCTCATTGGTTAGTGTCTATAACATATTGGTTGTAAAATGTTTTGAATATCAGTTCTGCCTATAGACGCTAAGCAGATAATGTAAATGAGGAAGATGGGCCATGTGGGTATTTTCAAGTTGAAATGTATTAAGGCAAATGACCTTTAAGTGTAACACGATCACAGTGAATTTTAGTAAATACCAAAGTTTTGAGATTGTATTTATTTGCATTTCAACAGCTACCAACCATTTAGAAAATTGAAAGAGAATGTTCTAGAGCAATGGTATCAAGTAGAAATGTAATGTGAGCATATAAGCACTTTTTAATTGAAATTTTTACTGAGATAATTATGCAGCTGTAAGAACAAATAGAGATGTTGTATAGTGTACCTAGTTACCCTCAAGGTAACATTTTACAAAACTATAGTATAATAGCACGATCAGCATATTGACATAGATTCAATTCACCAATCATTTTCAGAGATTTCTGATTTTGTGTGTGTGTGTGTGTGTGTGTGTGAGTATATTAGTTATATAGTTTTATTACACATGGAGGTTTGTGTATCTACCACCACAGTCAAGGTACTGAACAGTTCCATCACTAGAAGGATTCCTTCTGTTGCCCTTTTATAGCCACACCTACTTACCTCCCAATCTCCACTCCCAACCCTTGGAAACCACTAATTACTTCTCTATGTCTATAATTTTGTTATTTCAAGAATGTTATATAAATGGAACCATACAATTTGTGACCTTTTGGGATAGCCATTTTTAAAACAGCATAATTCCCTGCTGTTGCCTGTTTCAATAGCTCATTCTTTTTTATGGCTGACTGGTACTCCATAGTATGGGTGTACCACAGTGTGTTTAACCATTCACCCATCGAAGGGATGTAGTCTATCTCCATCTTTTGGTTATTACATATAAAGCTGTTGTGAACATAAGTTTCCATTTCTCTGGAATAATTGCCCAAGAATGTAATTGCTGGGTTGTATGATAAGTGCTTGTTGAGTTTTGTAATTAAGTGAAAAACTGTTTTCCAGGATGGCTGTATAATTTTGCATTTCCACCATCAATATATGAATGATCCAGTTTCTCTGAATCCTTGCCAGCATTTGATGTTGTCACTGTCTCTTATTTTTGGCATTCTGATGGGTGTGATTTTAGTTTCATTTTTCTTACGGCTAATAATATTGAACAAATTTCCACATGTTTACTTACCATCTGTAAATCTTCTTTGGTAATATGTTTATTTATGTCTTTTGCCTGTTTTCTAATTGTGTTTTTTTTAATGTTGAGTTTTGAGAGTTCTTTATATATTCTATATATGAGTTGTTTGTCAGGTAGGTCTTTTGCAAATATTTTCTCCAAGTCTATACTCATCTTTCCATCCTTTTACCATGGGCTTTCACAGAGCAAAAGTTTCTAATTTTGATAAGATTCAATTTATCATTTTCCTTTTTTGTATATTGTGCTTTTGCTTTCAAATCTAAGAATTATTTTCCTGGCCCCACACCCTGGAAACTTTCTTTTATCATTTTTTCTGAAAGTTTCACAGTTTTATGTGTTATGTTTAAATCTATGATCCATTTTCAATTATATTTTATAAAAGGTGTGGTTTTCTACCTTCATGTATGTCCAACTGCTCCAGCACCAATTCAATGGATTTTCCATCTTTGTCAAAAATTAATTGGGCATATTTGTGTAGGTCTCTTTCTGGGTCCTCTATTTTGTTCCATTGAGCTTTGTATCTATCCTTCCATCAATATGACGCTATCTTGACGGCTGTAGCCATATGGTAAGACAATATCAGATAGAGTGATTTCTCCTATGTTCTTTTTTGTTACTATTGTTTTAGCTATTCTAGGTCCTCTGAATTTTCATATAAACTTTAGAATAGGCTTGCTTATTTATCCAAAAATCCTTGCTGGAATTTTTACAGGGATTACATTAAGCCCGTAGGTCAATTTGGAGAGAATTGATGTTTTTACTATGTTGAGTTTTACAATTCATGAACATGGTATATAGCTCTGTTTATACAGATCTTCTTTGATTTATTTAACCAGAGTTTTGTAATTTTCAGCATACAGATTTCTGTACAGGTTTTGTTAAGGGTATACCTAGATATTTAATTTTCTTTGGCATGATTATAAATGGTATTGTTTTAAATTTCAGTTTCTACCTGTTCATTGTTAAGTATATAAGAATATTACTGATTTTTGTGTGTTGGTCTTATATCCTGTGACCTTGTTAAACTCACTTATTAGTGCTAGAAATATTCCATAGATTCCTTGGGACTTTCTATGTATACAACCATGTGTGCACCTAGAAACAGTTTTATTTCTTCTCTTCCAATTCATATGCCTTTTATTTATTTCCCTTGCCTATTGCAGTGGCTAGAAAGTCCAGTATTATTTCAGATAAGAGTGATGAGAGAGGATATCCTTGCCTTCTTCTTGATCTTAGAGGAAAATCATTCAGCATTTTACCATTATGTATGATGTTATCTGAAGGTTTTGTTTTGTTTTTTGTTTTTCTGGGGTTTTTTTTTTGGTAGAGTGGTTTGGGATAAAGATATTCTTTATCAAGTTGAGGAAGTTCCTGTCTATTCCTAATTTTCTGAATACTTTTATCATGAATAGAAGTCACACAAGTGAAATAAATTTTCTAAAAGATCTATAAAATTTTTAAAAGTAATGTTAATTTTAATATAGTATACCCAAAGTGTTATTGTTTGGTATGTAATCAATATAAAATTATTAAAGAGATAGTTTACATCTTTGTGTACTCAATCTTAGAAATCTGGTGTACATTTTACACTCACAGCACATCTCAATTCAGACTAGCCAATTGTGGCTAGTTGCTACTTTATTGGATGTATAGGACTAAAGTGGTGAAATCTCAGGGAGGAAGCAGTTCAACATATTTTAACCAAGGAATTTGAGTTGATCTATTTTGTTTTTCTCTCTTCAGTCTTTATAAGGATCCCATGGTGAGCAGGTTGGCATAGTCCGTCTGAACATTGTGAGTTCTCAATTCAAACTAGCAGTACAGTGAAACAATTTTTATGCTCTTTAAAAAAAATGTAGTTGCACATATAGATTATTTTAGTTTGATATAAGAAAATCAATAAATACAGGAATTATCCTTGATGGCCATATTTTATCCAATTTAGTCACTAGTATAGCTAGAGCCCATGGATTAACTATATGAGCATTACCTAAAGTCATAGGATATCAGTGGAGTGGACGGGATGATAAAATCTAAAATTACAGATCTCTCACCAAACAGTTGTGCAATCTTGGATAAATCCCTTGACCTCTTCAGGCCTCAGTTTACCCATATGAAAAATAAGAGCTCTAAGGTCCCTTCCAATTCTATGACTATAACAAAGCTCTTTAATACGTGCATTCTGTCAATAAATATATGTGAGGGCTCTGATATGTGCCAGGCACTATCGTAGCACCTGCATACAGACAAACTTTATTTACTCTTTGCTTTATTGGAGCTTATGCTATTGAGAGAGATACAATTAAACAAATAACTACAAAAATAAGTTACAGTGATGAAAATGCTATAGGGGAAAATCCAAGGTCATTTAACCTACTTGGCAGAGGGAGGAGATCAGGAAAGGATCTCCTGACATTTAAGCAGAACATGTCACTAGTTTTTTATCCCACTGTTAAAGTCACTTATGGTAAAAGCTAAAATGTCAGCATAAATTTAAGCATATTAGTGGTTATATTCTCAATGCCCATAAGGTAAATGTGGTACTCAAAGGCAGAGGACTTTTCTCTTTGTAGACAGAAAGTATATAATGTTAATAATGATAAAATTAATCTGAGGAAAACAATAAGAATGTTGGTTGTAGGGCTTTGAAATATGGTGTATAACATAACTGTCAAAGGGACTGAAATTTTTTTTTTAATCTGGAGAAGGCTTGGGGTTTCAGTGGAATGATGGATAGGTAAGCTTATTCAGATAGCTGAAATGTTGTCACAGGCAATGGCAACAGTTTTGTTCTGTGTGGTCCCAAGGAGGAAGCTGCAGAATGAAAGATGTCAGCTAAATCTAAGAATAGTCAAAGGGTTCCACAGTTAGGGTATGGAGATTGGGGGAATTGAGGGAGATTAAAATTCCAACAAGTGAGCTGGATTTGATGACCTTCATAGTGCCTTTGAACTTTGGAATCCCAGTAAATTCAACATCATTTAGGGAGATGAAAAACCAAAGAAATCCATTAAGTTGTTTTTCTAATTTTGAAAATGGAACATTGACAAAATGCAGACATTGGGTAGGGAAAAAACCTGGAGTTAGAATTTAAAAAGTCAATAACTCAGAGAAAGCCTGGAAACTATCTAAAAATTCAGGGTATATGTGGCTAGAGATCAAAAATACCAGGGACTTAGAAAAAACCAAACAACCACAGCATAACTACCCAGCCAATTCAAAGAGGCTATTGCAGGGAGACATGGCATCTTTTAAAGATGGTCCAAATCTGGAGAACAGGGAAGCACACAGCCTGAAGGGCTTGAGAGGGTAGGAATTTCTAGGAATCCAGAATGGAGCAGGAGTGGAGTAGGGAGACTCCCACATGAGGCACAGATTTCTGAGGCTTGGACATCTGTTCCAGGGTGGGAGAGATGGATGCATGTCTTTGTCCTTCATTTTATCATTCCAATTTTTATTGTTTCACTACTCCTGGATCTTGCCATTTCCCCAGCAAGGTATCTCTCTTTCATTTTCAAAGTGTGTTATTATTTTTACACTTATTTTAAGAAAACTTTGTTTCATTTTCTGAACTTAAATAGCAGAGGAATTGAACCTCTGTTCATTACTCTTCAAAAAACTTGAATTATTAAAGATAGTTATGACCTGTGTGTTGACTCTTGATTGAATTTACCCCTTTTTAAGTAAATAGCACTTGATAGAGAAAAGATTCTGTTTTTAGTGCTACAGGCAGGCTGTGCTTATTGTTGGCGGGGGTAAGAATGGGAAAGGCAGATAATCAAAAATCTGTTTCCTAGGCCTATTTACAGTGGTGGTATCCATTTTCTTCATAGTTCCTAAAATGAGAAGGTTGTCTAGGAAATCAGAATATCTGCTTCGGCATGACAGTTAGGGTAAAGAGGTATTTGAATAAGAATACCAAGAAACCCTTTGCTAGGCTGAAATGAAAAGAGTGGATTGTCAAGGGAGTAGTTTAAGGACCTGCAATAGTCCTACTGAGGATTTATTTCAAACTCAAGATGAACCATTCTTGAGTCCTTTCCCCCCACTCAACTCCTTCCTTAGTGGCACCCTGGATCTGAGTTCCTTCTTTATTTAAGACTTCATATGAACCATCCACTTTTATAATTAAGAATTAATTTGCAAAATGTAAAGAAGTTATTATCAGCAAATGTTCTGTCTTAGTGGGATGTCTTCCCATAAAAGAGCAAGATGGCTGAGTCAATAATTAAATTGTGAATAGACATTCTCCAAATCATTGATCAAATCTCTTGCTGGTATGCCTGGTATTTCACTGATAAATGGCTCACCCAGATGTTGGCAACTGGTAGAATATTAGAGAGTAAGTCCCATCATTTGAGATTTCCCTACTTGATTTGCTTTTTAGCAATTCATTCTTAGTGGAAAATAATGACCAGCTAATATTGGGCTTGTTACTGACACGCCTGTACACTTGTAGCCTCTCCAGTTCAAATTGAGGCCATCCTATACCATCCAGCTGATGGCAAGAAGGGATGGGAGATATTCTGTGCTTTCCAGCTGTTCCAGGAGGTAGAAATTTGTTTTGTTTTGTTTTGTTTTTTTTTTTTGGAAGTGTTAGAATATCAGTCCTGGTGAAGTGTGGGAACATACTTCTCAGTAAGTATAAAATGGCCTAATACAAAAAATTTGGCATCATTGTACTTGAATTAAGATGCATCAAAGCAATTTCTTTACTGCCACCTGTCAGTTAAGAATGGTATTTTTTTCTTGCTTCTAATTACAAACAAAATCTCATATTTGGATGGTGATTTATAGATTACAAAACATTCTCACTTTTTGTGTCCTTATTTGATATTCTCAACAGCCTCATGAGGGAGGTCTAACTCCTCATTTTGCAAATGGGGAAATAGGTTTGGAGAGATTAAGGAACTTGATTGAGATTTCACAGCTGTAAAAAGACAAAGCTGAACTTCATTAAAATCCAAGTTTATTGACTCCAAACCTAGTGTTCTTTTGAGGTATTGCACTTCTTCTCAATAAATGGGAAAGAAACTCTGAAACTGAAATAGTCAAGTCACATGATAAGTAAATGGCAAAACTAGGATACTCAAGATTTCAAGTTTAGAATCTGAGATAAGGACTTAAACATTGTCAGTTTATGAGGGAGATGAGAAGCAGGAGTAAGGGAGCAAGGAGTATAAGGCACTCTAAAGGATTACCAATTTTGTTTATCTTTTAAAAAGACCAACTTTTGGATTTATTGATTTTCTCTATTATTTATCTGTACTCTGTTTCATTAATTTCTGATCTAAATGTTATTATTTTCCTCCTTTTGCCTTATTTGAGTTTAGCTGTGTTTTTGTTTGTTTGTGTGTTATTTTAGTTTCTTAAGGTAGAAAGTTGGGTTATTGATTTGAGATCTTTCTTCTTTTTCTTCCATTACAAGCTATCATCAGTTATTGAATATAGTTCCCTATGCTATACAATAGGTCCTTGTTAGCTTTCTTCTTTATTAATATAGGCCTCACAGCCATAAATTTCCCTCTAAGGACTGGTTTTTCTGCATCCCATAAGTTTTATTATGTTATATTTTCTTTTTCACTTATCTCAAAGCATTCTCTCATTTCCCTTATGATTTCTTCTTATAACCATTGGTTATTTAGAAACATCTTTAATTTTCACACATTTGTGAATTTCTCTAATATTCTTCTGTTATTGATTTCTACTTTTATTCCATTTTGAGAACATACTTTGTATGATTTCAATCCTTTTAAATTTATTGGTGGTTATTTTATGACCTACCATATGGTCTATTCTGAAGAATGTTATATGTTCACTTGCAGAATATGTATTATGCTGTTGTTAGATGCAGTGTTCTAGAAGTCTGTGATGTCTAGTTGGTTTATAGTATTGGGTGGTGTGTTTTTAGCTCCATTTTTTAACAGGGATTTCTCTTTCACTTGAAAAACCAATAAAGAGGAAACAAGTTGATAAAACTTTTAAAAAGGCAGGAAACTACTAGCCAAATCAACATATAAAATGAAAATGAAAAAAATTTCCAACTTGTGTTCATATATTAAAATACTTTTTCCTTTTAAATTTAGTTCATGTGAAAAAGTTTTTAATAAATTATAAACATTAAGAATAATTATGATTAACTTCTTATCCAACTAATTAATTGATCATATTTGGTGAATATAGTTAAATGGGCACCATATACATTTAGTAAAATTTAAAGGAAAAATACATGAAACTAGAAAACAGAAGACATGCATTCTAGACCTGGCTCTGTAACTAACTTACTGTATGACCTCCATGGAGAATCTGACTTCTCTGGGCAGCAGTTGCACTGTCAGTAAATATGGACTATTCCAGCTCCAGCATTCTTTCTATGGGTCGGAAAAAGCATAAGATTTGAGAGAGAGACTTGTTTGTTTTAGAACTTCACCAGTTTCTCTAAGTGACCTTCGCCTCACTAGGACTAGGTTACTGGACCTATAAAATGGGGAGAATAATACATACCTTGATAAACACTTATTAGATTTAAATGAGATTTCATAAGTTAAATAGCTAGCACAGAGTGTGGTGAACAATAGGTGCTTGCTTGTTAAATCTTTAGTTTCCTTTTCTTTATGAGTAATCAACAAAAAACTGAATAGAAGTAATAGTGATAATAATGACAGTTGCTATGCATGTCTGTACTGTTTTAAACGATAACCAACCTGAGAGTTTTCACATCTCTAGGGAGGAAAAATATTAATTCTTATGTAATTGTTATAAGCTAGACAGTGTGGGGTAATCATGGAAATTTTCTAGAATATAAAATACAAAAGAAAGTACCAAATTGAGGTCCCTTTTAATTTATTCTTTGTGCAAACTCTTTCCCTTTGGAGAGTTAGGCAGCTTTTAGAGCAACGATAACACTCTAACTTATAACTGGGCTTGCTGCCTTGATATTTATTATCTCATTTTATCCTGATTCAGTGTCTGACATATAATAGAATTTAACAATAGAGTATATTGAATAATTAAATTACTCTGCAATATTTTACTGTTAGGCAGCATAGATAACACCATCATAATTTTTCCTATGAAGAAACTGAGTCTCAGAAGAGAGGTCAATTAACTTATCCAAGGTCACAGGGCAAGTTATAAACTAAATCTGAAATTTAGGTATGCTAACTGCTCCTCTGTTCCTCACTTGACCTTACCATGTGGCCGAATTAAAGCTTCTTGGCCCTTGACTGTCTATGCATTCTCCATATATAAAACAATATATTTGTTGGTTTAAAAAGGCTTTAACAAAGTTATTAAATTAGTGTAAAGAGCATTTCTGGTCTGCATTTCTTCTCCATACGAAAGGAAGTGAGGAGAAAGGCTTCTTATTGAAGGTTATTGAGGATTAATTATCCGTGAGTGTTTTGTTGTTTAGATTTCCAACAGGCAAACAGAAAGAAAAGGGCCCAGAAAGATAGCAGACCTGGAGAGGAGACAGAGAGTATGAGAAGGCTGCTGGAACCACCAATTTCTGGTATTTTCCATGTCAGGAATCTTGTTTTCCACATTTT
The DNA here is from genome assembly GCF_030028045.1 of Hippopotamus amphibius kiboko. NCBI lineage: Eukaryota > Metazoa > Chordata > Mammalia > Artiodactyla > Hippopotamidae > Hippopotamus > Hippopotamus amphibius. Next base: position 71,056,513 of record NC_080203.1, on the reverse strand, counting down.
ATTTTAGCATAATTATTTTAAAACTTTTGGAACATATTAACATTTTCCATTAAATACTGTTAATTCTTAACTGTTATTTTATTTTGCCTTGTCGCTGATTGGTCTCTTCCTTATTGCTTCAAATACATGTCCAATTTCATAACAGAAGGCAGTGTTATAAAAGTAGAAGTTGAAATATGGAAATTCCCTTTGGTATTCACCTTTTTTCATGCCTTTAATAATATTGGCATTCAACTGTCTTTTCTTCTAATAATCAGAAGAGTTTCACTGGTAATGCAGCTGGTTCACTTTTTGCCTATTATGTGGTATCTGTGGTATAACTGACAGGAAAAAAGCAATGTGAAAAGCTAAGAAAAACAGTGAGCTCAGCTACAGAGTTTCAGACATTTTGTTCTGTGTGGTTGTAAAATTTCATGCTTTCTTTTTCCCATGCGAATTCTAGGTTGCCAGATGTCCTGTGCACATACGACTATTCTGTGTTTCTGTGCCATGTCCCATTTTCATCTGCATCAGAAAACATAATGGTGCTCCCATTTAAGCCAAGTAAGACACAGTTAGTTGACTACTGTTGGCATTTGTTACTTCTCCCCTCCCCCACCAACCTAGTTAGAGCATGTCCCACATTCTCCAAACTAAAATACTTCACCAAACTTTCTCACATATTAGAATCACCGTGAGGCAGAATAATAACTGAAGTGAGAGCCTTGTTAGTTATATTAAATGGTGATGGCAGTTGTTTCCTACAGACATTATGACTTACTCAGAGGCCACTAGTTTGACCTTTTAACTTTCAATTGTTTTTTACCTAGAAATAATATAAATTGGAAATGGAAATGATAACAGTCTTATGAGTTTTAATTTTTAATTTAATTTTCTCTTGGTGGGGACATAAATATCAATCTTGTCCTGACCTGTTTTCTCTAGGTTGAGCTAAGTAGATGAAGAAACAAGCTCAGACCAATTATATTATCATTTAGTTGATATACCCTAAGAAGGAACTGGCATTTTAAATAAAATGATATTCTGGTAAATATAGTGCTGGTATATATGACAAAAATTATTATTCCTATTTTCAAATAATTTGATTAATAATAATACCAATATTACCAATATAATACCAATATCAATATAATACAATAATTATATTAAACTTATTTGAATATTGCTTTGATTGACAACATAGAGTACCTGGCATGTAGAAGATATTAGAAGTCTCTGAAATTGAAATTAATTTAAACAGGCGTCTTATTATCATGAAGTTCTTTGGGATCATTATTACAAATATGTTATGATAATATCTTTTATTTATACAGCATTTTCAACTTTTATAATGCTTTTTAAATTTTTTAATTAAAAGTTTAATTGAAATATAGTTGATTTATAAAGTTGTGTTAGTTTCTGGTGTTTAGCAAAGTGATTCATATATATATAATATTTATATATAAAGACTGTATATATATATATTCTTTTTCATATTCTTTTCCATTATGGTTTATTATAGGATATTGAATATTGTTCCCTGTGCTATACAGTAGGACCTTGTTGTTTACCTCATAATGCTTTTTAAACATGAGATTTTTCATTTGATGCTTTCTCTAATTTTGTTGGGTAGGTAAAGCAAGTATTATATTCCTCATTTCATAAACAATATGCGTTGTATAGCTAGTAAGTGACAAACTGAGGAATTTAATCTTAATCTCCTGACTCCTAGTGCTCTGACCCCTATACTGCTCTTGTAATTTAATATTTGATATCTAGTAATATGATAGATATAAAAGTTTATTGCATTAAGAATGTTTAAAATCATATATCCTTAAAAATCTTTTAAAAACATAACTTTAGAAATATACAGTTACTTTAAGAACTGGAATATGTATAAATCCTTGTATGGAATGACCATGACTGCGTGAAATATGAAATATTTGTTAAGAAAACAAACCAGAAAGACAGGCTGCTAAAATGTATAGCATTTCCTGTTAAAGATTAAGCTTAGAAAACTTAGCTAAAGAAGGACCTGTTTTCTCTTTATCTATGCCAGATATTGCAGAATATATTTTTTTCAGAAAAATCTCTCCAGCTAAAGACTTTAAAATTAAAAACTGAAAAGGCACAAATGGACAGGTAGTTTCTTAGAATTCATGAGCCTTTAACCATTATTAGATTGTAGAATTTTTGATGGCAGAGACATTGTCCATTTATGTTTGTGCATATTTTATTGTCTTGCTGGTAATAAAAACTCAAAATAAACATTTGAGGAAAATTGGGCTTAATTTATTTTTAATTCTTTCCCTTTGATGGTTTGATCCATCTTTGTAAAATCTAGGAAGGTTGTAGAAGAATGGGGGTACATTGTCACTTTCTCCCTTATTTTCCACATCACTATCAAATTCCTAAAATATAAACTAATCATGTTTCTTTCTCACTTAACAACCTCGTAATTTGTGAGATAAGGGCAAAGAAACTTTTACTTTTATTTTATAAACATGTGATATTCATGAATTTTTTTATTTTTGCAATGAGTGTACATATCTTTGCAGCAGGAGAGAGAAAACACACCCAAATCTAACACAGGAGAAAAAAGAAAAAGAGAAAGAAAAACAAAGTTCCAGTCCAAATTGCCCACAGGATAAAGTTTGAGCATCTTAGTTAGGTAGATCGGAACTTCCAACTTCCTTGTTAAGCTTCATCTCCCCACCTACATACCCCCCACCCTACACACAGGTGCACATACACACTCTCCAGTGAAATAGAACTATCTTTTCTAAAGACACTGTGATTTTTCCCTCCAACTTGCTTTTTTTGTGTGCATACTTTACTCAATATAGAAAGCCCTGCCCTCCCCCTTGTTTCCAATGAGATTCATTCAAGACCCAATTCTAAATACACTTTTCCAGCCTCTAGCAGAGTTAGCGCTCTTTTCTCTGTAAGACACAGTGCTGTGTTGTGCAATAGCTTCCAGCATTAAATTTTGGTCAGAGCAAGAACCATGAGTCATATGGTAGATATCTTTGTACCTCTCTTCCTCTTCCTTTTTCTTTCTCTTCTCCCATGCCTGTGTCTGACACATAGAAAGCATTCAGTAAGTGCTTGTTGAATGAATAAATGAATGCATTAACAAATCAATATCTTTTTCTAAGTTAGTAGAACTCATGTCTAGTGGATAAATATTGTTAAAGTACTTAATAAAGAGTAAATGTCATTCAGCCTGTGAAGAAGTGTGGTGTATTGGCTAGAACTCCAGCTTTGGAGTGAAACAGATCAGGGTTTGTTTTTAGCATCCACCAATTCCTAGCAGTGTGATCTTTGGCAAGTAACCTCACCTCAGTGGGCTTCACTTCTTTGATTTGCATAATGAGGCTAAGAAAATCTACCTTGTAGACGGTTGCAAATACCTAAATCACCTAGCCCAATGTCTGGCGAAACCCAAGTGCCCATTAAATGGTTGTTATTATTGTTAGTTTATTAGCTTGTACAATATTTTAGTTTTGTATGTTTGATACCACAACACATTTGATTATCCATGCTAGCTGTCTAATGCCTGCTAATTTTTTTCTCCTTGATCACATTGTAAACCTCTCATGTTATACTTTAGACAGTGTCCACAGTATCTACCTCAGTGCTGGGCACACACTCAAGTTTTAACTACTGGGTCAGAACTGTGGCTTATGGCGAAAAGAACACTGGATTTGGAGTCAGGAGATCCAGATAACACTGAACTATGTTAAGTAACTTTCATTTCTCTGAGCCTCCTCAGCTCCTTCATTTGTAAAATTTAGGGAAAAGACTTCTTGAGTCTTTTACAACTCATAAATTCTGTGATTCTATGATTAGATAGTTGATCCTTTTCCTGAAATAAAGCACTGCACTATAGTTAAATAAGCCTCTACAGCCAGATAGAAAAATGTAGAGCCCAGGTAGGTTGACCAACCATCCCAGAACTGTCCTAGTATTAACACAAGTCCTGTGTCCCATGAAACCTCTCAGTCCTGGGGAAACCAACACAGTTGGTCTTCCTAGCTTCAGGTAGTTTGACAAAAAAAAAGGTATTTTTCCTCTACAGAGTCTTAAAACTTTTTTTGTCTTGAATTCTACATTGACAAATAGTTTTTGGTTTTGGTAGTAGACATAAACAATTGAGTAGGAGAAAAAAGTAAGAAGAGCCCATGATGTATAAATGAGCACCCTTCTCTGGGTAATGGTAGTTAATTGTCATTGAATCAGTTGCTTTGGAGAACTTTTACGTACCAGGCACTGTATGAGGCTATGCTGTCAAATGTAGGTATGTAGAAGATTCTGTCTCTGCACCCAGGCTAAGCATTTGTGTGTGTGTGTGGGGGGGGGGGTTGGTTGAGGGGATATAGGACATATACCTAAAAAAGGTCCCTACATACCATAACAAGGCGGTATATAATGATGAAGTATGTTTAGACCGTTCAGGGAAGGAAGGGGAAGACAGTGAGGACCAGAAGATGTAGAATTTAAGGCTGCAGAAGATTTAGATTGGTTATGGAAATGGCCAGGCAGACAATCTAAGGGGTGTTACATATGTTGCTAGTTAGTGCACAGGTCTTACAGGTACATTACTGTTCATGGACTTCCAACTTTGATGAAAAAATACCACTAGTTAAAAGAAGGAAGTTCTCCATGAGGTGCAAAGGGAAGTTGGAGGTGATGAAGGGGTTGGGGTAAGATCAAGGGAATTGGGGAAACAGCTATTATCCAAATGGTTCCTGCAATTTTTCTTCTGAGTTTTCCTCTACTTTTTTTTTTAATTTTATTTATTTATTTATTACTTTTTTGGGGGTACACCAAGTTCAATCAACTGTTTTTATACACATATCCCCGTATTCCCTCCCTTCCTTGACTCCCCCCCTCTCAAGTCCCCCCCACCCTCCCCGCCCCAGTCCTCTAAGGCATCTTCCATCCTCGAGTTGGACTCCCTTTGTTATACAACAACTTCCCACTGACTATTTTACAGTTGGTAGTATATATATGTCTGTGCTACTCTCTCGCTTCGTCTCAGCTTCCCCTTCACCCCCCGCCCCCTCCCAAACCGGCATATATATACAATGGAATATTACTCAGCTATAAAAAGGGATGGGATGGAGCTATATGTAATGAGGTGGATAGAACTACAGTCTGTCATACAGAGTGAAGTAAGTCAGAAAGAGCAAGACAAATATTGTATGCTAACTTACATATACGGAATCTAAAAATGGTACTGATGAACTCAGTGACAAGAACAAGGACGCAGATACAGAGAATGGACTGGAGATTTCCTCTACTTTTTAAGGTTATCTAACTTCGGTCTCTGCTGCCACATCTTGTTTGTTTCTCAACATTGCACTATGGATGTTGGCATGCTACAGGAAAGGGCACAGGCTTCGAAAGCCAAAAAGGCCTCCACCACTTACTAGCTTTATGATTTTGGGCAAGTGAACTAGACTTGCTGGAGCTCTGTTTGCTCATTCATAAAATAGGAGCAAATATACCTACTTCACTGGGTTGTTCTGAGAAATAAGGAAATAATTAATGTGTATAATATGCCTGACATTGTAGCTGGAAGATATTAGGGGCTCAATGAATAGTAAGTTCCTCACTTATCTCCTTCTAGGGTTATTATCATATATTTGATTATCTGTCTAAGTAAGAGGCAAAATCTCCTTCAAGTGGCCTCAGAAAAAGACTCCCAAAGGAAAGTTGGAAACACAAAGGAAACACACTCCTCATATCTCTGGAAATTCCTGGAGACCTGGAGATTCAACCCCCTCCACCCACCCCCACAATCCTGTAGTTCATCTGTTTGTGTGATTTAAGTCAGGACATTAGCCCCTCTCAGGTCTGTAAGAACATAAGTTTCTTTCCCTGACTTGACTCTGCCTGTGTCATGCAAGCAGCATGGCTAGCAGAGCAGGTACAGTTGGCTACTAATGATCTGTATGTGTTGAAAGCTGATTCCTTCCACCCTACTCCTGTGCATCGACAAGAACAGATTAACAGGCATAAGCTCTAGGGCAAATTTTCCTGCTGCAGGGAATAAGATCTTGTCACTTTACCAGGAAAACTGGGTCACTGAGGGGTCTCATTACTTTCTCCAGGGCTTTTCTTTGGTTAACTTATGAAGTCCAAGAAGTTTGCTTTCAAAGCTGCTCAGTGTCTCTGTCAGTGCACCCTTTATTTTTGTAGAAATTTACCTCTCCCCCAGCCCTGCTTTCAGCACCCCCTAGCTCTCCCCTGAACCCTTTTCAACGTCCTTTCAATTTCCCCCAAAACGCCTTCTCAACTTTCCCTCCATCCTCTCTCGAATCCCTCCATACCACATCCAATCTCCCTCCACTCCAACCAGTCCCCTACCCTCTCCATCTCCCTATATCCCATCACTTATTGACCTGTCACTACTCCTGGAATATTCAAGCTTCAAGACTTTTCCAACTCCCTCCTTCCCTCCCTCCTCCCCCCAACTTACTTGTGTCTTATTCTCTTCCCTCAGCTAAGCCAAGAAAGAATTAAAACACTAGTAGAAATTGCCAATGTTTATTGGATTTAAAAAAAAATATCACTTGCAAATTTATTTTCTTTATTGAAAAGATGTTGCAGTTGTTGTGATAAAGAGAATCTTGATAAGGAAAAAATCGTCAGTCTAACAATTACACTTTTTTAATGTTAGTTTCTATTATCTATTCTCATGCATGTTATTAGTATAAATTGTAATTAAAACAGCCCCACTTTAATGCAGGGTTCAAAGAGTGTGGCATGCAGGGTTGGTGAACAAAAAAGCAGCTCGAAGTCATCAGGTTCAGTCCATGATCCGAGAGGCAGGGTTGTTGTACAGGTAGCCTTAGTTCATTGCCAGAGATTCAGTGGAAGATTCTGGGAGCAGCAAATGCTGATGACAGTTGAGGTAACAGAAGACAGGTTGCTAGGAACAGTAACTAGGCCATAGGATCTACCCAGCAATTATTTCATCGTGACGTCTTCTACTCCACCTGTGCCTGAAGCAATTGTAGTGACAATAACGGGATGGAAAGGACACAGTGTGGGTAGATGTTAGGATCATGTGATTCAAGCCAGTGGATTCCAAGAATCAGAGGGTACTTTGGCGCATGAATAATGTGAAACTGGAGCTCTTCAACGTGGTTTCCAATTTTAACTTCAACAGGTGGTGATTCCTTGGTTATGGGTCCGTTAATCAATGGACAGCCATCTATGGTTTCGAGCATCAGAGGAAAGATGTTATTGCGTGTGGGCAGCTTCTCTAGAAGAACCACAGAATAGTCAGTGCTGTTTCTGCAGGAGCTTGAATCTACCATCGCTTGCTCAAAGAACTGTCGTCTTCCCAGCCGGATTTCAACAGTAAGCCATAGGGTACGAGACATGGATATTGGAAGCGAGGGGGATGCATATTTGTAGATTGGCCCGCCCAGCTTCCCCCTTACCACCAGGCCTCGATGTTTCCCACCTGTTGGGCATGATGAGGCTTGACAGGGCAATCTCTGGGGAAACGACCAGGATAACCACAGTAGAGGCACAAGTGGCCTTCACGGCGGCGGTCTTGTTCAGCTTCACTGAGGTATGGCCGATGGCTTGAAGCCTGCACAGGTTGGTTTTCAGCTGGTGAGCTATCAAGCCCAGCTCTTTCCTTAGAGGGACTTGCCTCTTGTGGACTTAGATCAGGCTTATCACTTAGCTTCTGTTCTAGGGTGATGCACTGGGTGATCAGATCAGATAGGTTGGTGGCTGGGCTTTTGCAAGACAGTTCATCTTGGATAGAACTGTCAAGCCCTTCCTGAAATTGGATGCAGAGAGTGCTTTCATCCCACTTTAGCTCTTGAGCAATGAGGCGGAAGTGGGTTGCATACTGGTGGACATGGTTCTCTCCTTGGCAGAGCTTACGGATGCGGTGGTTGGCATCTTCCATGTTTTCTGGATCATCAAAAATATCCTGGAGCACTTGTATGAAACTTTCAAATTGCTCCAACAGGGGGCTTTGGATATCTACTAAGGGCTGGAACCACTTTCCTGCTTCACCTGAGAAGCAGTTGCCGACAAAGCTTACCAGGGCTGCTTTGGTGGGATGTAGGTGCCCTCTGACTCTCACGTAACTATTCAATTGAACCAGAAACTCAGAAAGCTTCTGGGCATCCCCATCAAAGGCTAAAGGGTATTCTAGAGGGAAAGCTTCAGCCTCTAACCCATTGGAAGACTGTGGAAACTCTGAAGCTGCTGATGTTTCAGCAGCTGTTAGGCAGTCCAGGGACTCCTTGGGTATTAAGAGTCCTAGGAATTCCTGGGCATCTGAAGGATCCTGGAGCTCCTGGGGAGCAAGAAACTCAAGGGACTCCAAGTGTGTTGAGGTGTCCTGGCATTTTGGTGCCTCCTGGATTTCCTGAGAATTTATAGGATCCTGGGGCCCTGAATTCTGGGACCCTTGCCTGCTGGGGCATCCTGAGTATCTGGGGGCTCCTGAGCCTTCTTGAATTCTGGGAGCTTCTGGACCTCCTGGGCCACTGGGAGCTTCTGAGTCTCCTTGGCATCTGAGGGCTTTTGAGATTCCCAGGTTCCTGAGAGCTCATGGACCATTGGAGGTGCCTGGGGATCCTGGGTTGCTGCAGGCTCCAGGGACTTCTGGGGCTCCTGGACTGCTGAGACCTCCCAGGCTAGGAGGTCCTGAGACTCTCTGGGCTTCTGGGGCGCCTTTATCTCTGGGGTCTCTTGGGGCTCCAAGGCTACTGGACGATCCAGGGGCTCTAGGGGTTTCTGGGGCTCCTGGATCTTTGAGGGCTTCTGGAGTGGTTTATCCTTCTTAGCTTTTTGGGGCTTCTGGAGCTCTAGGATCTGGGACTGCAAGGCAGCATTTTCCTCCATCAGCTGCTGCCCTGGAGCCTGCAGAATTTCATTCTCCAATTTCAGAGCAATATAGGAAGCTGCTAAGTCCTCCACCATCTTTTGAGGAAATGGGCTTGGTTTGGCAGTTTGCTGACAAGGGACAGTGGGTGAGCACTTCTGAGTTCTTTCCAAAAGCTCCTCACAGGCAGATGTCAGGCTCCTTGAGTTTTCCAGAAAGTGAGGATTTGGGCCCCACCAAGGTTGGTTAACAGGAGGTCACTGCGGGCCTCCAGAGCTCGGCAAAGGGAGGTGTCAGATACACTGTGAAGAGAGTGGAATCTGAGGGTCAGAAACTGTGGAAAACACTCATTCAAATTAATCATAACAAACCTTGTCCAACAGTCCTGGATTTCTTTTACTATAGGCTCATATTCACGAGCTGGGTCATATATGCTGGCTCTGACTCCACGACATTTTAAGAAAAGCATCTGACCCAGACTGTGTATTTATTTTGCACTCTTCTATTGAAACTGAGCATTATATTAGAAGTGATTTCTCGAAGGGAGGGAATACGGGGATATGTGTATAAAAACAGATGATTGAACTTGGTGTACCCCCAAAAAATAATAAAAAAAAATTATTAAAAAAAAAGAAGTGATTTCTCCATATTCTTTCCTGTTTTACATAATCTTTAATTTCTAATGATTGCCTAATATCCCAATGTAACACTTGGATTTTAACAGCTGCTTTCAATGACTAAATCAAATGTTTGAGCAATGTGAGGATTTTAAGTTCTGTGGTGGGCCAACCCAAGAGATATTTTTGGGTGGCTGGAGTAGGAGGCAGAGGGGAGCCCTTCCTGACACCTCAGAAATCATACCACATAAGTAACAACACAAGACCAGCCTGAGGAGAAAACAAGCAAAAGTTGGCTAAATATATATATATGCACTCAGCAGACACATGCACATTATTTATAAAATGCCTCAAAATAGTTAAGAAAATAATCTTTATAAATGTACATTACCATTCAGAGACTTAGTCCAGGAGCTCAGCTATCTGCATACCCATCTCTGAGAAGGGAAGCGTGTGAATGGCTGTGGAGGCTTGCCTTTTCTGCATATACTGAACTCAAACAAACACACCCGCTCCCAGAACACGTTCCAACTCTCCTCTGTAACGTAGCTATTTCTAGTGTGGAAGAGTTTGTTTGTTTGTTTGACAGTACCCTTCAGTTTAGAGCTGCAAGGAAAGTAGGATGTTGCGCCCATGTGAAGCAGCCTCATGTACTCAGTCCTTGGTTACTTTAATAAATATTTGGCCAGGAAATTGGGAGTAATGCCACTGCCCTTGTGAAAAGTTGCAAACATTTCTGAATGACCACAGTGGTTTGGGACTTTATTTTTCATGTCTGTCTCATGTAACCTCCCATCACTTTCTCCACACTGGGCTGTTTGTTAAATTCTAACTCAGAGAGCAGCCTACATCACCTTAGTCCCTTCCTCCACCCACCTACTCAGTCCCTAGGATCCCTCCCTGCAATGTTCTCTTGGGAATTTTACCATGGTCAGATCTAGGCAAAGTATAATAGGATAAGATTGTGGAGGAGGCCAACTTTGTTGAAGCGTACTTGTAGCAGTCTTGCAGGGTCCCTGGCTTCTTCTGAATGTCTTGGCCCAGGGTTCTCATCCTTTATTGAGCCACTCAGGTGCTCTAGGCAGCACCTAGATATCCCACTAAGGGCTGGCCTCTTGAGAAATGACCTTGCTCAAGATTTCACCTTCTCTTCTCATTACAAATCACAGTCACAACCTGGGCATGGGCCATGTGGCCATTTTAGGTGAGACTCATTTTTGTCCTAGTAAGGAGTGGGGTTGGGAACTGTCTTTGGCCAAATCAAATCACACATAAGGTATTCATGGTCCCAAGTCTCCTTTAAAAGAAATCAGTTCTACATTAATCAGCATAATGGGATAAACCTTGATGATGGAAAATGCCCAAACCACAGCAAACTGACAGACTGAGCTAGCTGAATCTGAATATAGAGGCTTTGAAAAAAAAAGTAAAACCTTTTGCAAATTGAATGATATTCCTTCCCTTCCTTTTGATGTTTTATTCTTTAGAAACACAACACACATAAAAATACCACCATCATCAGGAAATATTGTGTTCTGGTTATGTGAATTTTTCAGATAATTGAAGCCTTCCCTTTGAGAATCCAAAACACACAGTTGATATTTACCTTACCAATTAAAAAAAAATCTGAGAAATATTTACAACATGCATTACACTTATTTCTCCATTCTTAAGTAGATTATTTTGTGTGTAATTTAATTTATTTTTTAATGGTTTGGGCTCATACTTACACAAACCAGCTCCTTTACTGTGTTTAACACCATGTTGGATTCTGAAAGCTATTGAGAGGTATAAAATGGCCAGTCTCCAAATTAAATACCTCCAAATTGCTATACTTTCCAACTTCTTGTAATTTTTTTCACTTTGTATTTTTTCTACTCTTTTGCTATCAAACTGTCACATAGCCCTTCATGCTGTTACCTATATGTCTGTCTATACTAAGTACATACAGATTTGGTAAAATATTTACTCCTTCTAAAGTTTAGTCTAAAACTCAGCTTATAAAACTGTAAAAAGTAGCTATTAGTTGTACTTAACTTTATAGAGTTGTTGCAAAGATTTAATGAAATAGGGGAGTGGGTGGGGTGATGAAGAGGTGTGAAGAGCTTGCAGAACTGCAGGGTGCCCGTCCGGCTCTGGGGGAGAGAGAGAAATCCGGTTAAAATCAGAGTTGGAGGGAGGTTTAACCACATATCAGTTCCAGTTGGATTATTCCTTAAAGGTGACGTGCCATTGTCAAGAGAACGGAGCCTGGGGTCTGAGGGCAGGGACCAGCGGCACCTGAGGAGCGAGGCAGCTGCACTTGGACTGGGGATGGCCTCTAACATTCCACATTCTGCTTTATACATGGTGAATCACTACTGCTTTGCACCAGTGTGCACACTTGAGTGCCTATAAAGTACAAGCTTCAGATTGAAAAAAGCTTCTAGATGGATCTTTTCGAGATTTGGTGTCTTTTCTACAAACTCTGTGCCTCAACAAACCTTTCTAAGTGCTGAATAAGGAGAGAAGAAAGATGGTGGCGAAGTGCAAGGATGTGGAATGCATCCCTCTCCACAGATGCATCAGGAATACATCAAAAGACACAATAATTCCGACAGAGAATCAGCTGAACACCAGCAGATGACGTCAGCCACCAGAAAGGACTGCAAAGATCCCAAGATAACTGGTATTTGTTTGACTCAACACTCTGCCATTAGTCTGGGGCTTGCACAGTCATCTTTAACCCCCTTTATTGCTGGGACAAGCAACCTCTGAAGTCTGGACTACTCCATCAGAAGTCAAATAGGAGGCTCTGGGGAGGGTGTGCTGAATCCAGGATGCTAGACTACTAGGGAGTCCTCAGACACAGGGAAGATTAACTGCAGAGAACTCTCATGGAGCCCTGTATCAGAGTCTAAGACTTGGCTTCATCCAACTGTCTGCAACTGCCAGCACTGGACACCTCACACCAAACTACAAACAAGACAGGAACACAAATCCACCCACCAGCACACAGACTACCTAAAGCCATATTAACCTCACAGATACACTAAAACACACCTCCTGACATGGCCCTGCTCATCAGAGAGAAAAGACACAGAGCCACACACTGGAAAGCAGACAACAGACACCCTCACCAGGAAGCCTACTCAAGACATCGGACAAACACCACCACAGGGGGCAGAGGGCAGAAACAAGAGGAAATACTACCAGGCAGCATAGGGAAAGGAGAGAGCAAATCCTATAAATTAGACAAAATGAGAAAACAAAGAAACACCATGCAGGCAAAGGAGCAGGAAAATAACCCACAAGACAAAATAAATGAAGAGGAAATAGGAAAAATAGCTGAAAAAAGAATTCAGAGGATTGAGAGTAAAGATGATCCAAAATCTCGACAATAAAATGGAGAAAATACAAGAAACAGTTAATAAAGACTCAGAAGAACTAAAGAGCAAACAAACAGTAATGGACAACAAAATAACCACAATTAAAAATACTCTAGATGGTATAAACAGCAGAATAACTGAGGCAGAAGAACAAATAAGTGAGTTGGAAGATAGAATGGGGGAAATAACTGCCATAGAGCAGGAAAGAGAAAAAAGAATAAAAAGAATGGAAGACAGTCTCAGAGACCTTGGTGACAACATCAAGTGCACCAACATTCAAATCATAGGCATCTAAGAAGAAGAAGAAAAAAAGAAAGGGTCTGAGAAAATATTTGAAGAGTTTATAGGGGAAAACTTCCCCAAAATGGGAAAGGAAATAGTCAATCAAGTCCAAGAAGCACAGAGAGTCCCATACAGAATAAACCTAAGGAGAAACACAATGGGGCACATATTAATTAAACACAAAGAAAAACTATTAAAAGCAGCAAGAGATGGCAGGAACTAAGAAATAATATTAGTTGCAGTGATGACTTTTGCCAAATGAGAACAAATAATAGAAGCTAGCATTATTGAGTACATACTTTTTAAAATGCTTTATACGCAATATGTTATTTCTAAGCTTAACAACACTTGATGAAGTGGGTATTTCTATTTCTAGTTTACAAAAAAGCAAACAAATACTTAAACACAGATCCTAGAACTAGTTATGTAGCTAAGATTTGGACCAAGTGTTTGTCTATCTTTAAATTCTATGTTCGTAACATAATTTACTGTAACCATGACGAAATAAATGAAATAGTAATAGGAAACTAAAAATGGCAAACTGATACAAAACTGCTGGTTTTGCATATACAGAAGGGCAAATGTCAATTTCTGCGAATTTAAAAATAAAATGCGTCAGTTGACTTAAAAAAAAAAATAAAAGCAGCAAGAGAAAAGCAACAAATAACATATAAGGGAAAACCCCTAAGGATAACAGCTGATCTTTCTGCAGAAACTCTGCAAGCAAGAAGGGAGTGGAAGGATATACTGAAAGTCCTGAAAGAGAAAAACCTATAGCCAAGAATACTCTACCCAGCAAGAATCTCATTCAGATTCGACAGAGAAATCAAAAGCTTTCCAGACAAGCAAAAGTTAAAATAATTCAGTACCACCAAACCAGCCTTACAACAATTGCTAAAGGAACTTTTCTAAATAGGAAACACATGATAGGGAAAAGACTGACAAAAACAAACCCCAAACAATTAAGAAAATGGTAAGAGGAGCATGCATGTCAATAATCACATTAAATGTAAATGGAATAATGCTCCAACCAAAAGACACAGACTGGCTGAATGGATACAAAAACAAGACCCTTCTATATGCTGCCTACGAGAAACACACCTCAGACCAAGGGACACATATAGACTGAAAGTAAAGGGATGGAAAAAGATATTCCATGCAAATGGAAGTCAAAAGAAAGGTGGAGTAGCAATACTCATATCAGACCAATTAGAATTTAAAGTAAAGACTATTACAAGAGACAAGGAAGGACACTCCATAATGATCAAGGGATCCATCCAAGAAGAAGTTGTAACAATTATAAATATCTATGCACCCAACATAGGAGCACCTCAATACATAAGGCAAATGCTAACAGCCATAAAAGGGGACATCCACAGTAACACAATAATAGTAGGAGACTTGAACACCCCACTTACATCAATGGACAGATCATCCAAACAGAAAATAAATAAGGACACACAAGCTTTAAATGATACATTAGAGCATCTCGACTTAATTGACATTTATAGGACATTCCATCCAAAAACTACAGAATACACTTTCTTCTCAAGTGCACATGGACCATTTTCCAGGCTAGATCACATCTTGGGTCACAAATCAAGCCTCGGTAAATTCAAGAAAATTGAAATTATATCAGGCATCTTCTTTGACTACAATGCCATGAGACTATATATCAATTACAGGAAAAAAACTGTAAAAAATACAACCACATGGAGGATAAACAATAAACTATTAAACAATTAATAAATCACTAAAGAAATCAAAGAAGAAATTAAAAAAATCTAGAAACAAATGACAATGAAAACATGATGACCCAAAGCCTATGGGATGCAGCAAAAGCAGTTCTAAGAGGGAAGTTTATAGCAATACGCTCCTACCTCAAGAGACAAGAAAAATTTCAAATAAACAACTTAACCTTACACCTAAAACAATTAGAGAAAGAAGAACAAAAAAAATCCCAAACTGAGCAGAAGAAAAGAAATCATAAAGATCAGATCAGAAACAAATGCAAAAGAAAGGAAGGAAACAATAGCCAAGATCAATGAAACTAAAAGCTGGTTCTTTGAGAAGATAAGCAAAATTGATAGGCCATTAGCTAGACTCATCAGGAAAAAAAGGGAGAAGATGCAAATCAGCAGAAGTAGAAATGAAAAAGGAGAAATAACAACTGACACCACAGAAATACAAACGATCATGAGAGACCACTACAAGCAGCTATATGACAATAAATTGGATAACCTGGAAGAAATGGATAAATTCTTAGAAAAGTACAATCTTCAAAGACTGAACCTGGAAGAAATAGAAAATATGAGCAGACCGATCATAAGTACGGAAATTGAGTCTGTGATTAAAAATCTCCCAGCAAACAAAAGCCCAGGGACAGATGGCTTCACAGGTGAATTCTATCAAACAGTTAGAGAAGAGCTAACACCTATCCTTCTCAAACTCTTCCAAAATAGAGCAGAAGGAGGAACACTCCCAAACTCATTCTATGAGGCCACCATGACACTGATACCAAAAGCAGGCAAAGATGTCACAAAAAAAGAAAATTACAGGCCAATATCACTGATGGATATAGCTGCAAAAATCCTCAACAAAATACTATCTAACAGAATCCAACAGCACACTAAAAAGATCATACACCATGGTCAACTGGGGTTTATCCCTGGGATGCAAGGATTCTTCAATATATGCAAATCAATCCATGTGATACATCATATTAACAAATTGAAGGATAAAAACCATACAATCATCTCAATAGATGCAGAAGAAGTTGACAAAATTCGACATCCATTTATGATAAAAACTCTCCAGAAATTGGGCATTGAAGGAAATTACCTCAACATAATAAAAGCCATATATGAGAAACCAAAAGCCACCATCGGTCTAAATGGTGAAAAAGTGAAAGCATTCCCTCTAAGAACAGAAACAAGACAAGGGTGCCTACTCTCACCATTATTATTCAACATTATTTTGGATGTTTCAACCACAGCAATCAGAGAAAAAAAAGAAATAAAAGGAATCCAAATTGGAAAAGAAGTAAAATTGTCACTCTTTGCAGATGACATGATATTATACATTGAAAACCCTAAAGACTCTACCAGAAAAATGCTAGCACTAGTCCATGAATTTAGTAATGTAGCAGGATACAAAATTAATGCACAGAAATCTCTTGAATTCCTATACACTAACAATGAAAAAGCAGAAAGAGAAATTAAGGAAACTCTCCCAATTACCATTGCAACCAAAAGAATAAAATACCCAGGAATAAACCTGCCTAAGGAGGCAAAAGACCTGTATGCAGAAAACTTTAAGACACTGATGAAAGAAATCAAAGATGATACAAACAGATGGAGAGACCTACCATGACCTTGGATTAGAAGAATCAATGTTGTGAAAATGACTATACTTCCCAAAACAATTTACAGATTCAACACAATACCTATCAAATTACCAATGGCATTTTTCACAGAACTAGAGCAAGAAATCTTACGATTTGTATGGAAAGACAAAAGAGCCCAAATCGCTAAAGCAATCTTGAGAAGGAAAGATGGAGTTGGTTGAATTAGGCTTCCTGACTTCAAACAATATTACAAGGCCACAGTGATCAAGACAGTATGGTACTGGCACAAAAGTAGAAAGTAAGATCAATGGAACAGAATAGAGAACCCAGAGGTAAACACACGCACATATGGGCACCTTATCTTTGACAAAGGAGGCAAGAATATACAATGGAAAGAATGCAGCCTCTTCAATAAGTGGTGCTGGGGAAATTGGACAGCAACATGTAAGAGAATGAAATTAGAACAATTCCTAACACCATATACAAAAATAAACTCAAAATGGACCAAAGACCTAAATGTAAGGCCAGACACTCTAAAACTCCTAGAGGAAAACATAGGCAGAACACTCTACGACACATATCAAAGCAAGATCCTTTTTGACCCACCTCCTAGAATCATGGAAGTAAAGTCAAGAATAAACAAATGGGACCTAATGAAACTTAAAAGCTTTTGCACAGTGAAAGGAACCATAAACAAGACAAGAAGACGACCCTCAGAATGGGGAAAATATTTGCCAATGAAGCAATGGACAAAGGATTAATCTCCCAAATATACATGCAGCTCATGCAGCTTAATACCAAAAAAGCAAATAACCCAATCCACAAATGGGCAGAAGACCTAAATAGACATTTCTCCAAAGAAGACATACAGATGGCCAACAAACACATGAAAAGATGCTCAACGTCACTAATCATTAGGGAAATGCAAGTCAAAGTCACAATTAGGTATCACCTCACACTGGTCAGAATGGCCATCATCAAAAAATCTAGAAACAACAAATGTTGGAGAGGGTGTGGAGAAAAGGGAACTCTCCTGCACTGTTGGTGGGAATGTAAGTTGGTACAGCCACTATGGAAAACAGTTTGGAGTCTCCTTAAAAAACTAAAAATAGAACTACAATATGACCCAGAAATGCCACTAGTGGGCATATACCCAGAGAAAACCATAATCCAAAAAGAAAGATGTACCATAATGTTCCTTGCAACACTGTTTACAATAGCTAGGACATGGAAGCAACCTAAATGCCCATAAACCGATGAATGGATACAGAAGATGTGGCACATATATACAATGGAATATTACTCTCCCATAAAAAGGAATGAAATGGAGGTATATGTAATGAGGTGGGTAGACCTAGAGTCTGTCATACAGAATGAAGTAAGCCAGAAAGAGAAAAACAAATACTGTATGCTATCTCATATATATGGAATCTAAAAAAAAAAATGGTACTGATGAACCCAGTGACAGGGCAAGAATAACGATGCAGATGCAGAGAATGGACTTGAGGACACAGGGTTGGGGGGTGAATTGGAAGCTGGGACAAAGTGAGAGAGTAGCATAGACATTTATACACTACCAACTGTAAAATAGATAGCTAGTGGGAAGTTGCTGTATAACAAAGGGAGATCAACTTGATGATGGGTGATGCCTTAGAGGGCTGGGATAGGGAGGATGGGAGGTAGTCGTGGGAGGGAGGGGATATGGGGATATATGTATAAATACAACTGATTCGCTTTGGTGTACCTCAAAAACTAGTACAAGAATGTAAAGCATTTATATTCCAATAAAGAGCTTAAAAAAATATTTAATGAAATAACCCATCCGAAAAGCTTAGCACAGTGTCTAGTAGCTAGTAATAACCAGTGAAGGGTAGCTATAATGATGATGATGATAAGGATGAACGGGGGCTCTCTAATATTAAAAAATGTACACTGCATGGATTTTATAGCATTTGTTTTTCACCACTCGGGAGCTTTTCTTTCTTCCATAACCCACCCATTCTAGAAATGGAACTGGAGGCACCTGAGCATGAAGATGAGATAATTAACAAAGAGATTGTGGAGCAGCTAAGATATATGTTTAAAGAATGTATGGACTAAAAGCACTGAACAGTTGCCTTGCCTACAGGCATATTTATTCAGTGGGTAAATGCAGGAACTTCTCCCAAATCTCTGTGAAAGAGCAAAGACCAAATCAAAGTCCTTAAGTACAAGTTCCAAACTGTCTAAACATAGGAATTATTCTATTTTGAATGGAGAAAAGAGCTACACTGACTTCTGTCAAAATGCCTAAAGTAGTTTTAATATCCTGAATTAGTCAAGTAAGAATAGAAAAGTAATCACATCCAAACTCTCATCATGTTTCCCCTGTACTTTAATCCTCCTTACACTCACAACACGAAGGAATTTATGGAGATTTAGAATGGTTATGAAAACATTTTAAGTAAATGAGGGTTTTTTTTTTTTAAACTGGGCAAATGAATTTTTACGGAAAAAAGAAGACAGATATGTTCATTTAACAGATATAAAGACTGCACAGTTATGCTCAGTTATAAGTTACATATGTTAATTGTTAACTTAGGGAGAAAGCGAAGGGAAAGGTTGAATAAGAGGAAATTCTACTTTGTACATTGCATTAAGAATCATAATTTTATTTTGTTGGCAATGTACAATCTGAAACATTTTAGGTTTCTGCCAGGGTCTTCTCAAAGCTTTCTAGGCTGAATCTTCAAGCAACTCAAGCTCCTGCCCCTTCTGCCCCTCCTTCTTCCAGCTTGGAAAAAAATCAACAGGACAGGTTACCCCACAGGCCTCTGGCACATTGCCCAGCTACCCCTTGAGGGCAGTCCCACCCTGGTGTCTGTTTTGTTCAACATGTTATTTCTATGGTTGCATTAGAGGCTTGCAGCATTTTAAGTTTAACCCACTATGTGCTTAGTGCTGGTTGAAAATTTTCTTGTCATCAACACTATACAGCATTGGGGCAACAGGAATTCTCAATTCCTTTAGAAGTTGGAAAGCTTTCCAAGAATTCTCCTTACTCATGTGACTGGGGTCCAAAGCATGTGGTAATGGAATAGGAACAGAGTCTAACCCAGTACAACTCTGGAGTCAAAATTTGTCACCTCTTCATCTCCTTTTATGATATTTACCATCTTCTCATTTTATTTCCTGTCCTTTGCATACTTAGGTGCCCTTTTCCCTTGATCATCTATCACTTTGGGAAAATGAATCCCTACTGAGTTCTAAAAGGAAATTTCTTGGGGTGTTTGCATTTTCATAGGGTATTCTGAAAGGCTGCAGTCCCTTCAAGACTCTTCTGTTGGGAGAAATATTCTGAGACAGAGATATCATTTTGACATCCTTTAGATCATAACACTCAGGTGGCCTTATATATTTTTTTCCTTATAAGGCTGGCCCAGTATGGGTTCTAGCATTAGCAAATTTGCTTAATGATTTCCGTGCTCTGGCTTCATTGAATTCTGGTGATGTGCTGACTAGGCTGCCAGCTAAGGGCTGAAGCAACTACCATCACAGCCTAACAGTGTAATAAGGTGCCTTTGCTATAACCCCACTCCAGTGGATGTCCTTTTAGAGATCTGGCCCTCTCCTTTACTCCCTGGAGCCCTACTTTCTGAGATTTGCCAATACTGGTTCACTCAGATAGCAGACTAAATCCAAGCTTATGGCATCAGCATGGCAGAGGAGACAGAGGGAAAGGGAGAGGGAGAGGGGAACAGAGGCTGGAAGGAGAGCAGAGGGAGAGGCAGAGGGAATGGGAGAAGGAAAGATCACAGAAAATCTAGAAAGATGCTTAAAAAATAGCATATGTACATTTTGGTCAATTAAACAGAATATTTAATTTTATGGTTTAGCATTTTAAAATCACATGATAGGAGACTATATTTTAATGATTAGGCTTACCTAAGTACCTCTAAAGGTCTTATTCAGGCAATGGTGGTGGTATGGTCTTTATAGGGTTGCAGACTGTTAAAGGGATGGTGGTAGACTCTAAGTACGACGAGAGAGGAAAGTCTGAGTGTAGTGATGGGAGATGCAGCTGGGAATGGGGTGCTGAGGAGGGAGAATATCAACCCTGACAACCTAATATTTTTACTGTGAGGTACAAATGAGATAATAGTTGTGAACGTGCTTTGAAAAAAAGGTGCTAATGGAAAGAGTGCAAGTTTTGAAGTAAGGCAGTTTAAGGTTCAGTTCCCAGGTCTGCTCTTTACCGGCTGTGTGATCTTGGCCAAGTTACTTAAATTCTCTGAGTCTCATTTTCCTCATCTGAAAGTAGGGGATAATATAGGTCATTACTGAGTTGCTATGAGGATTAGGAATAATGTTAACACTTAACAACAGGCATTTGTTGAGTTGTAGCTGATGATAAAAATCGTATTGATAGTAAAAGGGATTGCCACCTATTTTCTATATCAGCTTATCTAGTGAAAAAATTCCTCTCAAATTTTTGTATATAAACCCACCATAATTAATACAAATGTTCCACAAATATTTATTGGCCATTCAGGTGGTTAAAGGCACTGAGCTGTAGCCGTGTGTGTGTGTGTGTGTGTGTGAAGTGTGTATTCTGGGTGAGGAATATAAAAATGAATGCATTTGAAGTTTTTTCTCAAAGAATTTACAGGCCAGTATGCAGGCAAAATATGTACTTCAGTATTAATAATGTAGAAATCTCCTAGTGTTAAATATCCTATAAGAGATATGGGTAATGTGTGATGAAGGTGGAAAAGAGAGAGATTGTGAGTGGGTGGGGAGGGTGGAGAAGAGTAATGGGTAGAATCTGGGAAGAATTAGTAGAAGAGGTGATATTTTAGCTGAGCTTTTGAGTTGGGCTTTGAAAAAAGGGTAAGATTTGCTCATCCCACTATGGGGGTGAAATTAGGATGGATGAAGACATGGACATTCCCAATGGAGGAATTAGTGCAAATAAAGGCACACAGGTTAGCAATTATAGCCTATGAACGGACAAGCAGCAATTCAGTTTGGATGAAGCCTGCGGGTATGTGAAGGAAGTGTGGAAGTTCACAGACATATAATGTGATACATAGCTACTTAAAGAGAAAGTTGAGATGTAGCAGAAATGACAGTAAAAAGCAAATGTTTTATATATACATGGTCAAGAAATGTGTGGTTCTGAATTTTTTCTTAACTTACTAAACTATTGGCACCCACTAGCTATCCCACCTCATCCAAGAATAACTGATAGGGCTTGATTATGATTTTATTTCAGCATTTCCAAGAACTTTTTAATGTGTGTTTTCTTAATACCCTGTAATTCTGCCTGTGAAATCCTACGTGTTCAGAATGGTTAAATTTCCCTCCTCCTCCAAGCCAAGTATTAAACAAGCAAGACTATCTCGTGTTAACCCCAGCATGGACCTTTTGGTTTAGCTATTTCATTTCAATTACTTCTTCTTGGAGCATATTTACATAACCAAATTCCATTTCCCCATTTCCTTCCATTCTATTTATGCCATGAATTTGTTCTTGTCACTGCTGTATTTAATTTTTCTAGAACAGCCGTATTATCTAAAACTGAGTTCTTTGTATATATCCCTGACAGAAAAACAGCTCCCTTCTTATTCTCTGATTATTTCTTGGCTGAAAACTGAAGCAGAAAATATCATTAGCAAGGAGTCACATCAGATTTCTGGGACATTTGTATTTTCTTTGTGCATGCCAGCAGAGCAGGGTCCAACAGCATGTGCAAATGGGAAAGATTACACTGATAAATTATTTGTCAAGAGCTGAAATGGTATTTTTGTTTTCTTAATTTTTAGAGAGTGCTTCATGATTTCTTTTTTCAGATTCCTTTAAGCAAGCAGGGTTGTATTTATGGGCACTTTTTGCGTTCAACATTTGAATAAGCTAGATATGGTGCAATCTAGTCACTGTGCTACATCAGGGTGACTGCAGTAGATAGCACAGTTTGAAAAATAAAGATTGTTATTTAAAAATAACTCCATGGGGAACATTTCTGGCAAGTTTCATAAGAAACTATTAATCATAAGTGACTCTGGGTAGGGGGCGTGGAGAGGACTTAGTTTGCATTTTACATTTTTCTGTAGCATTTGGGTTATTTTTGAAATATGAGCATACATTTCTTTTTTATCTTTTTTAAGAAACAGCTTTATTGAGGTATAATTGATATCTAAAACTGCACATATGTTTTGTGTACTATTTGATAAGTTTGGGCATAGGCAACCACCCGTGATACCATTATCACAATCAAGGTAATAGACATATCCAGCATCTCCCAGAGTTGCTTTGTGTCTTGTGTGTGTGTGTGTGTGTGTGTGTGTGTGTATGTATTAAGAACACTTAACATGAGAGCACACATTTTTTTAATGAAGAAATAAAAAGGAGGCTTACCACCTGACTGTGGCCTCATGTCCAAGTTTCTTGATTTGGTATTCAAAGCCCTCTAAGATGCAGTTCTATCCTACCTCTCCAGCAGTGCCTCCCTTTTCCCTTACTCACCTCCTACTAACATTGTTAGTCTCTATGTTGTGCCACTCACATGGCACACTCAGCCAGACTTTGTTTACAGGTCTATGCCCTCTGACTGACTTTCCGAGTTTAAAAATCTGCCCTTCTTTCTAGTCCCTGTTCAGAAGCTGCCTCCTCCAAAGAGCCTTACCTGATTTCCCTAGCCCATACTTCCTGTTGCAAATGTAGCCAACACTTGTTGCAGTTCTTGGTTGGGATCTAATTATAACTTGTCTTAGTTTTCTCTGGTTAGTCAGAGGAGCCAGATTCTTGTCCTGCCACATGATCTTGGGTAAGTAGCAATCTCTCCTCATCTAGAAAATGAGAGGTGTTGGATCTTTTCCTAAATGCCTTCTAGTTCTAATAATCTAGGTTTCTAATATTTGTGAAAGAAGCTTTCAAAAACTCCAAAGCAGTATAAAATAGAAACTGGTATTAGGATTACACATTTAAATCCCCCACAGCTTTTATATTACCAGGTAAAATAGATGCATTTCTGACAAACTGCTTGTGTGAATCAACTTAAAGTTTGATAAAAACCCTACCTCTTTGGTTAACAAAGTCCAACTTTAAAATAAATTGCAAAGACTATTTTTCACACATTAGGCACACCAATTTTAACATCAGTGTTCTTCTATAAGCAGCTCTATCTTTCGTTTTTGAGTTAAAATCACTTGGAAATATTTTGATTAATTGTGCATTTGGCATTAATGACCCATTTCAATGCTCTGTTTCATCAAGCTTGACAATTTATAAGTGTCCTGGTATCATAATATGTTCTGAAGAAACAAATTTCTCAGACATGACAGATAATATTACTGTTCCCATACATTTTCCATGGAAATAATAGCAGCAGCAGCAACAATAACAACAACAGCAACAATAGCAAACACTTCTCTAGCACTTACTATGCACTAGGCACTATACTATACTATACTCTTTGCTTATATTAACTTTATATTAACTCATTCAATTAAGTTAGTATAGCAACAATCACAACAACCCTACAAGAAAGGCATTTCCCTCTCCATTTCACACAGTTGAAGACTGAGGCTCATAAAGGCTAAATAATGTGCCAAGCGGCCACAGAGCTGATAAATGGTGGAGATGGAATTTCATCTCAAGCCGTTTGTCTTCATACTCTGTGCTCTAAGAGATTTAAAGTATTATACTAGGCTGCTACAACTCTGTCCCCAACTTTCTGTATGCCCGTGGATGAATCTCTTCCTTTCTGAGCCTTTTTACCTTATCTGAAAGTAAGGAGGTTAGACTAGTCAGAGATTGTAAACTAACCAACTCTGGTCTAGAGGTGGCCTGCAGATATGTTTTGATTGATCTGTACTTATTTTAAAGTTGATTAAAAGACAGGAGATCCTACATAACAGTACAAATTTCCAAGTTCCCTTGAAAAATAGAGAGATCTATGCTAGGCCGATATTCCCATATAGCAACAACCAATAGGAGCTGAGTAAATATTGGCTGCTTCCTTCGCTGGGGAACACACTCTAGTTTTCTGCAGTTTCTACCACTCCCTATTGCATGACATCTACTTGCTTTATTCTTAAACTTTCTCTGTCTGATTCCTTATAGACATTTGAGCCAGAGCTTTAGTCCCTAATCGTTAAAGTCCCTTCAAAAGGTTTCAGTATTTAGTGATTCTGTGTGAAGTTAAAAAAATATAGATATACACAAGAACATGGATGGATCTCAAAAACATCTTGAGTGAAAGAAGCCAGAAACAAAAGAGTAAATGGTACCATTTTTTGACGTTCAAAAGGAGGGAAATTTAATCAATAGTTCTATATGTCTGAATAGTAATTACCTCTGGGGATGAGGGGATACTGACTAGGAAGGAGCACAAGGGAACTTTCTGTGTATGGGCGATAGCAGCATTCTATATATTGATCTGGGTAGTGGTCACATGGGGGTATGAACACATAAAAAGTCACTGCAGACTTGTGCATTGTATGGTATATGAATTGTATATTGCATTTTAAGCAAGACACTCAGTTACAAAACAGTGGTGTTCAGTGGTTCTTAAACGCTAGTCCTCGAAAACTGGCATCAGAATAATCTGAGATTTTTTCCTTAAAAGCGATTCCCAGGACACAGCAAGGCCAAATATTCCAGAATTTCTAGAGGTGGAGCCTTGCAATCTATAGTTTAACAAGTACCGAAACCTTTAGGAAGGAGCCAGATATGGGGACTCCTGTTCCTTTTCTCTGTCTGGCACATTTAAATCCAGTTCTGAATGAGTTAATTTGTTGGTGTTCAGTTGGGATGAGGAGAGGAGAAGGAACTCAAACCCCAAAAAACCATTCTGAGCAAAGATTTATTTTCTGAGTTGCTTAGAAATATGCTTGTGGTTGGTGGGGAGATGTGTGTGTACAGAGACTAGTGGTGGGGAATTGACTAGTGAAAGAATGCTGGTTTTAAAGACAGATTAATTCTAATGCTTTTCCAAAGGTGTTCAAGAAGGATAGGGTGAATATCAAGATAGCTAGAATATTTGAAGACTAGTATGGTATGAACTGATGGCCAAAATACTTAACTCACTCTAGGTTCCAAAAAACTGGTGGCAGGGACTGCCTTCAGCATAATGTTTAAGTTGTCTTCTACTCTGTCTGCCTGCTTTTGGATAACTTCCCCCTAGGTGGTAGCATTAACCTCTGGTATTCTGCTCCAGTATAAACTCTCTCTCACTAGTGTAAGTCAGTGACTTTCTCTGCTTCTCTTCCAGGGAGAATTTACATTTGAAAGGGATGCTCAGAAATATTTAATATTTAACTCCAATATTTAATGTTTAACTCCAAGGTGAGTCCTGGATAATGGTGTTTCAGGACAGCAGGTATAAACCAGCAGGAGAGAGATTTTAGCATAAAACTAATTTCATTTGTTGAGACAATCCAAACTTTACACTATGAACTCACTTGTACTCAGAATGGATCTCAGTTTCTTCATCTGTAAAATAAGTTGTTGTGCCCTGGGAGGTTGCACAAGGGTGAGTGAGTGCCAAAAATGGGATCCAAACACCCAAGCCTTGATATAACTGTGTATACATGATACAAGCATGCTTGAGAGCAGGGCCTGCCATTTACAGTCTCAGAACCCTTAGGTCTCCCCTAAGGTAGAAATAAAACTGCATAATTTAATTTCTGTATTTCCCAAAGCCTAACATTTACAGAGTAACTAAAACCTCTAGCTTGCTTTTTTTTCCCCAAAATAAATCAAGTCAGGTAGCATATTTGTCTGCTTGAGAAGGGATCTGGGAGCCTTTTAATGTTTATCTTGTCTCACAAATTGTCTATTTTACCCTAGGTTCATTGTGTGAAAATTTGCCATTTTATATTTATCATCTTTCTCCCACTAAGAAAAATATATTCTTTTGCATTAAACAATGCAAATTGTTTATGGGGTTGTATAGTGTCCTCCCAAAGTTCATGTTCATGAATTTTCTCCATGGACCCAGAACCTCAGAATGTGACTTTATTTGGAAATAATGTCTTTGCAGATATAGTTAGTTAAAATGAGGTCGTCCTGGATTAAGGGAAACCCTTAATTGAGTGACTGCTGTCCTCATAAGAAGACCATGTGAAGATTCAGAGACATACAGGGAAGAAGGCAATGTGAAGACGGAGGGAGAGTTTGGAGCAATGCATTGACAAACCAAAAAATGTCAGGAGCCACCAAAAGCTAGAAGAGGTAAGGCAGGATTTCTCCCTAGAGCCTTCAGAGGGAGCATGGCCCTGTTGACACCTTGATTTTGGACTTCTGGCCTCTAGAACTTTCAGGAAATGAACTTCACAATTTATTTATGTTATGGCAAGCCCAGGAAACTATTACAGCTTTTTATACTATGTCCTAGAAGACAGGCCCTTGGGTGGGGAATTCTATGAAGTCACTGACACTTCTGTGGGAGGGCAATGAATTGAGGGGTAGTAGCCATCAGAAGGGGTAAAAAGGCCTCAGAAGCTGGAGAGGAGAGGAAACATGGTTGCATTTTTCAGATTACACAAAGACCAGCCCTGTGGAGAGTCATCTCCAAAGCTTCATTCAAATGCTCCTACTAAAGGCAGCTTTCTGTCCTATACCAATATGTAGCCAACAGTGAGCAGTTGCTACCCTACCAGGTGCTAAGGAATTAGGAGTTGAAAACAACTTCCGCAGCCTGGAGACATGAGTCTTGCCCACTCTTTTTCCTCCCCAGAAATCATAACTTGTAAGTGGCCTGGCCTCAGGATGACCTACATGAGTACTAAAGGGTTTGGGAGGCAGGACAATGCACCCCATGTGGCCCCCCATTCTTCTGTCTCAATCAGAATTGGGAAATTTGCTATTATCCTTTTAAATGATCTTTTGTATTTGTTTGTTTTGGTTGTCTATCTTTTTGAAAATTCATCTGGCTATTTGTTTTACCTCTCTCTTTTTGGGCAGTGCCTCTCTAGGTGACTAAATTTGGCTTTGTTTTCTGCATCAGGTGATGTTTCACTTTAACTCATCACCCAGGGGAGTAGGGGTGACCAGGGGGATTTAGGATCTGCTTTGCATTTCTCTGTCTGGGCCAAAGCAGGTGACTGTTTTCTTTCTTTCTTTCTTTCTTTCTTTCTTTCTTTCTTTCTTTCTTTCTTTCTTTCTTTCTTTCTTTCTTTCTTTCTTTCTTTCTTTCTTTCTTTCTTTTCTTTCTTTCTTTCTCCTTTCTTTCTTTCTTTCTTTCTTTCTTTTTAAATTTTTTTACTTATTTATTTATTTATTGGCTGTGTTGGGTCTTCGTTGCTGCATGTGGGCCCTCTCTAGTTGTGGCGAGCAGGGGCCACCCCTCACTGTAGAGCTTGGGCTCCTCATTGCTGTGGCCTCTCCCGTTGCGGAGCACAGGCTCCAGGTGCGTGGGCCTCAGCAGCTGCGGCACACGGGCTCAATAGCCGTGGCTCACGGGGCTCTAAAGCGCAGGC
Organism: Hippopotamus amphibius kiboko; assembly: GCF_030028045.1. Taxonomy (NCBI): domain Eukaryota; kingdom Metazoa; phylum Chordata; class Mammalia; order Artiodactyla; family Hippopotamidae; genus Hippopotamus; species Hippopotamus amphibius. The sequence continues at coordinate 71,028,593 of NC_080203.1, read as the reverse complement.
TCAATAACTGGGGCACACGGTTCTCAGCCACACCGCGGCATGCTGGATCCTCCTGGAGCAGGGATCGAACCTGTGTGCCCCGCACTGTCAGGCAGACTCCCAACCACTGCTGCCACCTAGGAAGCCTCAGGTGGCTGTTTTCAATACATTTTAGAGTTTATTTTTGGTCTAATTTGCTTCCCTGAGAAAGTCCTTTCATTTGTTCTCCTTTTTACATCTAAAATGTCTCTATTTGTCTGAGTATCAGAGTGGGTGGGTGGCTGTTGCAATAGACGTATACCTGACTATATTACATCTAATTTTTTAGGTTGCAATTTTGCTATCCCTGCCTTCAGTATGGACCTTTGCTGACCTGGAGCATGGTTTCTGAGGCAGATTTATTAAAAATGTAGCGGTCTGCCACATAGAGCTGGTGGTGTGACTTGAAAAGTCTGGTAAAGAGGCCCTTTCTTATCTCTGCACCAAGAAGCAGCCAAAAAGCTGCTTACTTAATGATTTCTGCCTATGACTGACCTGATTGTATCACTCATTTGCATGCTCAGGTGGGCCTCACCTGTTTTGTTCTCTGTTCTACACAATGCCTGTGAAACGGTCATTTATAACGGCGATTGAAGGCCATGAAATAGCAAACATTGCCCTTATTATTTACATTATGATTTCTAAAGCCGTGTTCTTCTGGAGTCCTGACTATGAATCTCATACTGTTAATTCCACCTTTTATGAGAATCCTGTATTATACATTAGAGGGAAACACCAGTGTTAGTTTCCCTCTCCCAATCTGGTCTGACAAATCCCAGGCCTGAACTCTTTGGATAAATAAGTTTAGTGGGCAGAGTACTCATCTCTAAATTAAAAGATCTCAGTTCCAATGATTATAAGGAGCAAATGATTCAAAGATGTAACTTTTTTTCTGACATTTTCATTATCTGACATTATCTTAAATACTTAGTTGTTTTCTTATTTATTTTCTGTTTCTTCTAATAGAGTATGATCTCATTAGGACAGGAAATTTGTCTTATTCTCTACTGTTTATCTAGTGCCTAGAATGGTGCTAGCACTTAGTAAGAGCTCAAGAAATATTTGTGGAATGAATGAATGAATAAGTTAATGACTCAGATATTCTAAGAATCAGTGAAGCTTTGAAGGCCATCTAACTCAGTCTCTCACTACGTAACATTCTTTTCAACGTCTGTGACACTCAACCAGTCCAGCCTCAAGTCCCTACAGGACAAGGAACTCATCATCTTCCCAGACAGCTCATTTTACTGTTGCCAGAAAGTTCTTCCTTTTGTTGAGTTCAAATCTATCTCACTGAAATTTTCACCCCTTAGTCTTTATCTTGCCTTTTGCAGCCATACTGATTAAGTTCTAATTTTTCAATATAAAGTTTGTGAAGACTTCACTGATATTCTCCATAAATCTTCTCCAGGTGAAATAGCCTCAATTCCTTTAACTGTTTCTCATATAATATGCTTTTGACTACCCCTCATTATCCTGGCACTCTTCTGTGACCATTTATTTCTGCTCCAATATTATGGTCTGGCAAGTGCTCAGTGTGGTACAGCTAACTTCTCCTTGCTCGATAGAAACATTCATCAGCAATTCATGGATACATATGTTTAAAATGCTCCATGTTTAACTCTCCTATGATTCATCCCACATTTCATCATTTTGTCCACAAGGACATCATGAGAAACTTTGTTAAATGAGTTGCTATAATCCAGATATATTAGGTCTACACCAGTCCACTAGTCTGCTAATATATGAACCATATTTAAAAGTGAAGTGAGGTTAATCTTCTTAGTAAAGCAATACCAGGTCTTCATGTATCCTATCCTGTCTACTTGAAATGACTAATATAAAAATGTTTGGGAAATTTAAAAATGTAAAAGCACTCAAGAACTTCAAAATATCCTTATAATTGTTATGAATTTTTCAGATATATTTATATATCTATATATTTATATCTATGCCTATATCTATGTGTATATATATATGCATCAATAGATAGATAGGTGAAAGAAAATGTGTGTGTGTGTGTTCTCTATATTTTTGGCAAGAGAATCATTGGGGAAATGGTTGTAAATCCTTATAGTTAGACTTCTAAATTAATGTTTTAGCAAGATGAGTAGGAGAAATGCAAAGGCCTTTTGTTCTATTATATTATTGTGTCAAGGCACAGACTCAAACATGTAACAGTACCTCTGGTCCTATTTGGAACTTCTTTTTTAAAAAAAATTATGATAAAAGACATTCTTTTCTTTTCTTATTTTTCCTCTCTGCAGTAAAACACATATCTGAGAGAATGTAGTCTGCAGGAAATCTGGAAGAAGATCTTTTATGCTCAGGGTCCCTGCCCCCCAAACTTCTATTGTCCCAGGTAACACTATGTTCTCTTGCTTGAGTGAATAAAACCACATTGTATAAGTTCACTTTAGATAGTTCTGTCTTTCTGAGACAGGCAAAGATAAAATATCTTTGTATTTGAGGCACAGAGTAATTAGACATCTAAACCTAACCTAAAACTTAAGGGCACTGAAAAGAGAACATCACCAAATTAAACACTTGAACTTACCAAAAGCAAGGGCTTTTAGAAAATGATAAAAATTCAAGTACATTCTCCCTCTCTCTCTTTCTCTTTTTCTTTCTCTCTTCCTCTCTCTCTCCTTTCCCCTTCCACTCTCTCTCTTTTTCTCTCTCTTTCAAATCAAGTCCCAGTGTTTGCTCTCTTAATTAAAATCTTTCCCTTCTAAGTCATTTGCCAAATTGATTAGTAGGGTCTCTTCTTACTCAAAACCTCTTACTTAAGTACACACTAAACAAAATGAATATTTAATTACTTGACTATAAAGATTCAATGACTTCAGGTTATAAATATATACCCTGTTCTCTCAAGGCTTGAATTCTACTGAAAGTCAGTTTTCCTTAAGCTTAAATTTTGGTCATTTTCATACCACTTTCCGAATAGCTGCTATATTTTCATCACTTTTATTATTAATTGCTTACTATTTTTATTTAAATTAACTCTATTTTAAATTTAAATATCTATTTTATCATTATCCTAAACATTAGGTTTTTGGCATTATGGGCTAGATGTGCTAGATAATGTTAAAGACAAAAAGTTTGTCTATGTAACATCTAAAATTATCAACAAATCACCAGTATCATACATATCTAACTAAATAGTCTACCTTCTGACATGACTTCTGTAGTTTTGACTCACAGACTATAGCTTTTATTTATATTTATTCAGAAATCCAAAAATTTATTATAAGTGCTAGGGATTGGATCAACAATTCCAGTATCAACCCTATTTATGGGACAGAGGGGTGAGAGAAGTGATGAGACCAGGTGAAGGAGTTTGTGTCTCTTCATTACCTTTTCCCTTTTTCTTCTGTGTACCGATTTTATAATTTTCTTAGTTTTCAGCCATCTACCATCTACATGGTTAAGAACTTCTTGAGAGGTTTGCTGGATCTTACTTTTTGCCCTTGAAGAGCTTGGATTTGAGCATGGTAGAAACACAATAGAAATAGCATTAAAAAGCAAAATTAGTTTTCTTCTTACAGCTGAGATGAAACTCCAATTGTTTTAGCTTCAGAGCCCAGATGACTTGGTCTATGGCAGATACTTTTGGCTTACTATCTCAGCTGAAATATTAATATTCAGGGTACAGTTGGAGTAGTATTAAACTTCAGGGTAGTTGAGAGTCTCTCATGCCTATAGTCTGGGTGGTAAAATTTTAATTGGCCTAAGGACTTTATGCTGATCCTTCAAAGCCTTTCAGTAGTCATTCTTTTATCTTTCTTACAATGGTCACTGTACCCCTGGTCCTCCAAATCCGGGGTCAAAAATTGTCAAAGAGGAGAATGGCATTGTCATTACCACAAAAAGGTTAAGTTTGAAAAGACAGCTCCACCTCCAGGAAATGTTTGTTTCCTCTTAGGCATTATGTCTATATTTCAGAGTTGTCTGCCTAGGGCTGTATGGCTCAACTTATTAGGCATTCTTCAAACATGTCCATCTGAATCAAATGACTTATAGTACATCTGTCCATGCTCAATTCTGCTATTTCTAAACCAAACCAAATAAAACAAAATAACAAAGTATTGTTCACTGAATTACCAGTATGAGTACTGACTAGTCTTGAATTACTTCTATAAAGAGTAATTCATAATTTAAAGTAAGATGTTAAGAAATACAAAGATTTTGGTTTTTAACAAAGATGTACAGTGGCTTTCTCACAAAGCTGTTGAGACAGTTTAGAGGGGTCATTAGAAACAGAGGACATCCTTACAATGTACTGATGAGAAGTTTATTATGTTTTATTTATAAGCTGTCACTGGAATTCCAGTGTCACTCAATGTAACCTCCTGCATCATAGATTGACATAACATGACATGTGCATATGATGTCCTATTTCAGAGGATACCTTGGGAAAAAACACAATCAAAAGTCTTCATGCCTTTAATTGGTTCTAGAACATTAAACAATGAATCTAGAGGTACCAGTGGTATAGATTAGTGGTTCTCAAACTTTAAAATGTATCAGTATCACCTGGAGGATTTATTAAAACAGAAGTTTCTAGGCCCCACTCCCGCAGTTTCTGACTCTGTATGTCTGGGGTGAGGCCTGAGAATTTGCATGTCTAACAAGTTCCCAGGTAATGCTAATGCTGCTGATCTGAGAGACCACACTTGAGAAACATTGGATTAGAGCCACATATGGTAAAGAAGTTCTAAGACCTTCAGAAGAGATAATATCAGCATTTCTGTAGAATATAAGTAAAAATTTAAAAGTCACCGAGAAGGAGTGGGACAAATATTTATTGAATATCTACTGGATGTGATGCATTTGCTAGATTCTTTACACAGATATTTTATTTAATTTCATTTTGACTACATTATTCCCATTTTTCAGGTGAAAAAGAAATTGGTAAAGACAACTAACTTTCCCAAGGTCACACAACTATTACTTGGTAGAGTTGAGACTCAAACCCAGGTTTGTATAGCTTTAAAGCTAAAGCTAATAGTTTTTTTTTTCTGCTAGATCACATTGCCAAAATCAATTGTTTTTAAACATATGCATAAATTTTATTTCAGCTTAGAGAGGTAAATTATCCAGTGGAAGTACAGTGAAGTGAGTGCCAGGACAATCAGGCTCCAGCCTGGACTCTGCCATTAATATTATCCATTGATCCATCAGTTCATGCACCCATCCCTCAACCTATCCATACATGTATCTACCTTCCATCAGTCAATTCCTCTATCCATTTGCGCATTCATTAAACATTACTTGAACATTCATAGCATTTTAGCCCCTCATTGTGCATAAATACTTTCCCTTCTTTAGGCTTCACTTTTCTATTATGTGCAATGAAAAGGTTGGACTAGGTGATTTCTACGGTCTCTTGCATTCTTTAAAGCCAGATGATAACCAAAGTTCCTGTTTCTTCAGCAACAAAAATTGCAGATTTTCTCAGGAAAATAAAGTAAGTTTTCCCTTATAAAAATGAATTCAGAGGAAATCTTGTGGTTATACAGTATTGCTTGTATGTGAAAAACACATCATTCTGTGAGTACTGCAAGAATATCTCATTAATTAAGATTGGGACATAGTTGAAGACTGTGGTAATCGTTGCAAAGCTAATTTTGAATATTTTGTAAAAATGTGAATAACAATTTTACCAAAGGTTTAATTTACTAGATTCTAATAAGTTCAAGAGTACTCAAGAAACAAGTGCTTTATACTTAAGAAATGATTAAAAGTAAATGCAGAATTTGTGACCACCTAGTACTTAGAAGAGTTTGAATTTTAAGTTCTCAAGATAAATTAATAATATTCACTTATTTCTTTATGAAGGAAACTTTTCATTCGATCTGGAAAAAAATCCTTTGCTCAAATCTCTTTCTATTTTTTTTGTGTTCTTTAGACAACTCTTAAGACGATCACATGGAAAACTAACAAAAAACACAATACAACAACAACAACAACAACAAAAAGCAGCATAGATGGAAGCATGTGAGTGGGGACTGTAAAAAGTCAATGTAAAAAGTCACTAATCATTAGAGAAGTGCAAGTCAAAGCCACAATGAGGTATCACCTCATACTGGTCAGAGTGGCCACCATCAAAAAATCTAAAACCAATAAACGCTGGAGAGGGGGCGAAAAAAAGGGAACCCTCCAGCACTGTTGGTGGGAATGTAAATTGGTACAGCCACTATGGAAAACCATATTGAGGTTCCTTAAAAATCTAAAAATAGAACTACCATATGACCCAGCAAACCCACTACTGGGCATATGCCCTGAGAAAACCGTAATCCAAAAAGAAACATGTACCATAATGTTCATTGCAGCACTATATACAATAGCCAGGACATGGAAGCAACCTAAATGCCCATCAACAGATGAATGGATAAAGAAGATGTAGCACATATATACAATGGAATATTATTCAGCCATAAAAAGGAATGAAACTGAGTTATTTGTAGTGAGGTGGATGGACCTAGAGCCTGTCATACAGAGTGAAGTAAGCGAGAAAGAGAAAAACAAATACCTTATGCTAACACATATATATGGAATCTAAGAAAAAATGGTACAGATGAACCCAGTGACAGGGCAAGAGTGCATATATATGGAATCTAGAAAAATGGTACTGATGAACCTAGTGGTAGGACAGGAATAGAGATGCAGATGTAGAGGACACGGAGGGGAAGCAGAAGCTGGCAAGTAGTGAGAGAGTGGCACTGACATATATACACTACCAAATGTAAAATAGATAGCTAGTGGGAAGCTGCTGCATAAACAAAGGGAGATCAACTCAATGATGGGTGATGACTTAGAGGGCTGTGATAGGGAGGGTGGGAAGGAGTTGTGGGAAGGAGGGGATATGGGGATATATGTGTAAATACTGCTGATTCACTTTGCTGTACAGCAGAAATTGGCACAGCAGTATAAAGCATTTATACTCCAATAAAGAGCTTAAAATTTTTTTGAAAAAGTCAGTGATATTCAGGTTTTGGAAGTGAATGCCAGATTTGTCTGGGATTGAGTTACAGCATGAAATGACTTCATTCCTTACACAGACCTTGCATTTTGGTTAGGTATGGAGATGAAATGAATAGAAATTTTTACAATATCTATGTCCATAGCTCTTGCTATAGAACGTCAAAGATCCACCAATCTAAATTAGTTCAGAATTTAGATCTTTGTCATTATTGCATAATTGATGAAAGCAAAACTATTTGTGAAAACTGTAATGCCATTTAGCTAAAGAGGCCTCATTTTAAATTTATATTTCATGTATATCAAGATGGAAGATTCATTATCTGAGTCATTTCCAGAGTCAGAGTGATTTGACTAAGTTTGTGAATTTTATCTGCCCTCTTTCCTAATAACTCTTTCCCATTGTTGACACTTCCAACGAAGGAGTAAACAGAACCTGAGATGTTACAGCTAAGTACACTCACTAAGGAGAAAGAAAAAACTTGACTGAAATATGAATTTCAGTTGTCTTTTGACATTGATGGAAAAGTTGTCACAAGAAACAGACACTATCTGAAGATTTAGAAACTGCTTAGACTCTTGCCTAGATTTTAAGAGAATGTTAACAAAGTATTTTCAGAGATAAATTGTTATCATCAGTTGACAACATGCCCCAAATACTGTCTATTTCTTCTTTCAGGAGAAATTTGTTTTCGCTTTCCTTAGAAAATGTATTCCCTCACCAAAAACAATGCCCAGACTTCTGTCACAACATTTATTCAGGAAAAATGTTATAGCATTGGAGCTCACTTTTCAATATTCAGAGTAAGCAAAAGAGGAACAAATTTGTGCTGACCCTCAAAAGGAAAAGTTGGCAGCACACTAAATACTTCTTGTAAAATAAAACAGTTGGAGAAACACTGTGTCATTCCATTGGTTCAGTTTTGATAGCAAATATGATTTTCAATAGTTATAGGAGACCAAAAATGCTATGATGATTTTGGAAGAAAATGAACCGATTGAGCTGTTCAATGAACAGATGATGAGGTAGTGATTTTCTTTGCCATGTACTCAGAATTATCACTATACTTTACCCTGAGTTCTCAATATAGTGAAAATACATGGATTTTCCTTAGGTAGAATAATGAACCTCATTAGATTTTAATTTGTCATTATGGTTTAAAGGTACTACAATTTTAACACTGAAAGAGCTCCCTCTAGCCAAGTGCTTTGACATAGGTTGGGAGTTAAATAATGAATTTTTTCAAACTGTGTAGGGGTTAGACTGTAACTTCCAAATGCTAGTCCTAAAATTGATTCCTGGCCAGGTATTAAGGAACAGGCTTAGCCTTATTATTATCATTATTTTGCTTTCATTTAAGTTTTAACTTTCTTTTATTCAAGTTTTTATTTGCTCAATGAGACAATAGGCTGGGACTAAATGGTTTGTGTGGGCTGTTTCAACTAGACTCAGAAGTTTATACTCATAAAGATATGCCCAAATTTGTCCAGGGATTTCATAATTATTTTTGCTAATGTTAAATGAAAACATGCATGTTGGATTTGGTTTCCTTCCATGGATGTTAGCATAGATATCTGGATTTCAAAAAGTAGATGATTAAACTGGCAATAAAGTCTTGTTTTAAATTCAACATGGTGTGATGAAAAGAACATTAAATTTTTAGCAAATTTTTCTGGGCCATAGTTTTGTGATTTGTCAAATGGAGTAGCAGTACCTTTCCACCAATGCTCAGGGATGTTGCAAGGATCAAATGAGAGGAAATGGGAATATGTTTCATAAAGTATAAATTCTATATTAACATATTATTTATTTATTCCATAATTTTATTTTGGTTGGAAGCAACATTCTAGTCTGTCATATAATAGATAAGGAATCTGTGGCACAGACAAGCTTTAATATCTTAACAAGATTACCCAGCTAAGTAAGTTGCAGACCCAGGACTAAAACCCAGTTGATTTGATCCTTACTATAGAGTTCTAAGAACTTAGAGTTATAGAGGCTAGAAGACATAAACTCTTTGTAGTTGATTCACTTTGCCATACAGCGGTGGAAACTGGAACAACAGTGTAAAGCAATTATACTCCAATAAAGAACTGGAAAAATAAAAGACTTCTTTAATAAATTTTCAAATTTTAGATATTAAAAAAAATAACTAGCTATTTTATTTTATTTTATCTTAAATTTCTATTGGAGTATAGTTGATTTACAATGTTGTGTTAGCTTCTGCTGTAAAGCAAAGTGAATCAGTTATACATATACATATATCCACTCTTTCTTTAGATTATTTTCCCATATAGGCCATTACAGCATATGGAGTTCCCCGTGCTATACTTTTAGTTATCTATTCTGTCAATCTATGTCTATCTATCTATGTCAGTCCCAATCTCCCAATTTATCCCTCCCCAACTCCTTTCCCCCAGTAACCATAAGTTTGTTTTTTTTATTTTTTTATTTATTTTTTATTTTTTTGGGGGGTACACCAGGTTCAATCAACTGTTTTTATACACATATCCCCATATTCCCTCCCTTCCTTGACGCCCCCCCTCAAGTCCCCCCCACCCTCCCTGCCCCAGTCCTCTAAGGCATCTTCCATCCTCGAGTTGGACTCCCTTTGTTATATAACAACTTCCCACTGGCTATTTTACAGTTGGTAGTATATATATGTCTGTGCTACTCTCTCGCTTCTTCTCAGTTTCCCCTTCACCCCCCGCCCCCTCCCATACCTCGAGATCTCCAGTCCATTCTCTGTATCTGCTTCCTTGTTCTTGTCACTGAGTTCATCAGTACCATTTTTAGATTCCGTATATGTGAGTTAGCATACAATATTTGTCCTTCTCTTTCTGACTTACTTCACTCTGTATGACAGATTGTAGTTCTAGCCACCTCATTACATATAGCTCCATCTCATCCCTTTTTATAGCTGAGTAATATTCCATTGTATATATATGCTACATCTTCTGTATCCATTCATTTGTTGATGGGCATTTCAGTTGCTTCCATGTCCTGGCTATTGTAAAGAGTGCTGCAATAAACATTATGGTACAAGTTTCTTTTGGGATTATGGTTTTCTTTGGGTATATGCCCAGGAGTGGGATGACTGGATCATATGGTAGTTCTATTTGTAGTTTTTTAAGGAACCTCCAAATTGTTTTCCACAGTGGCTGTACCAACTTACAGTCCCACCAACAGTGCAGGAGAGTTCCCTTTTCTCCACACCCTCTCCAACATTTGTTGTTTCCAGACTTTGTGATGATGGCCATTCTGATTGGTGTGAGGTGATACCTCATTGTGGCTTTGACTTGCATTTCTCTGATGATGAGTGATGTTGAGCATCTTTTCATGTGTTTGTTGGCCATCTGTATGTCTTCTTTGGAGAAATGTCTATTTAGGTCTTCTGCCCATTTGTGGATTGGGTTATTTGCTTTTTTGGTATGAAGCTGCATGAGTTGCTTGTATATTTTGGAGGTTAATCCTTTGTCCGTTGTTTCATAGGCAATTATTTTTTCCCATTCTGAGGGTTGCCTTTTAGTCTTGTTTATGGTTTCTTTTGCTGTGCAAAAGCTTTTAAGTTTCATGAGGTCCCATTCGTTTATTCTTGATTTTATTTCCATGATTCTAGGAGGTGGGTCAAAAAGGATGTTGCTTTGATGTATGTCAAAGAGTGTTCTGCCTATGTTTTCCTCTAGGAGTTTTATAGTGTCTGGCCTTACATGTAGGTCTTTAATCCATTTGGAGTTTATTTTTGTGTATGGTGTTAGGAAGTGTTCTAATTTCATTCTTTTACATGTTGCTGTCCAATTTTCCCAGCACCACTTATTGAAGAGGCTGTCTTTTGTCCATTCATAAGTTTGTTTTTAACATCTGTGACTTTATTTCTGTTTTGTAAATACATTCATTTGTACTATTGTTTAGATTCCACATATAAACAATAACATACAATATTTATCTTTGTCTGACTTACTTCACTCAATATGACAATCTTTAGGTTCATCTGTGTTGCTGCAGATGGCATTATTTTGTTCTTTTTTATGACTGAGTAATATTCCATTGCATATATGTACCACATCTTCTTTATCCATTCCTCTGTCAATGGACACTTAGGTTATTTCCATGTCTTGGCTATTGTAAATAGTGCTGCAATGAATACTGGGGTGCATTTATCTTTTTGAATTATGGTTTTCTCTGGATATATGCCCAGGAGTGGAATTGCTGGATCATATGGTAGCTCTATTTTTAGTTTTTTAAGGAACCTCCATACTGTTCCTCATAATGGTTGTACCAATTTACATTCCCACCAACAGTGTAGGAGGGTTCCCTTTTCTCCACACCCTCTCCAGCATTTATTTTTGGTAGATTTTTTGATGATGGCCATTCTGACTGGTGTGAGGTGATACCTCATGGTAGTTTTCATTTGCATTTCTCTAATAATTACTGTTATTGAGCATCTTTCCTTGTGCGTCTTGGTCATCTGTATGTAGAAGACATAAACTCTTAACTCTCTATTTAATGCTTGAACATACTCTCCCATGCCCTTGAAAAGTTCAATCTCTGCTTGATCACTCCTTTGGATGGAAATTTTGTAGTAAAACATTCTGTTTCTGTTAAAAAATGCTTATGTGGAAGTGAAATCTCCATATTTCTTCGTAACTTCTACATACTAGTTCTTGTTTTGCTCTCTGAGGCTGAAGGAAATAAGTTCAGTTCCTTTTCTCATGACAGACAGACCTTAAAATATTTGAAAGTTATTACTGTGTCCCAACCTCTCTTATTCCTCCAACATAGCAACTGAATTTCCTTTAGATGTTCATTTATAATTTTTACTTTTTTCAAATAGTTTGTTCAGCACTTTCTATGTGTCAGGCACTGTGAAGTAAGCTGAGGATACTAAGATGAATAAGACAAGCCGTGCCCTCAAAGAACTCTAGGTATGAAGACAAAGAAAAAAGTCAATAGCTGTGCAATAAGTGCTGTGACGGAGGTAACCATAGAGTGTTGACAGGAACAAACCACAACCTGAGGTGGAATATTAGAAAATGATTATGAAAGGTAATGCTGTGTTTCAGCTGAGAAACAAAATTATGGTGGTAGGTTTGGGTAAACAAGGACTATTTGAGGCATTTGTTAATAGGTCAGCATGATTGAATGAAGGGTCTTTGTGGATACATAACAAAAGATAACTTTGGAAAACCAGGCAGAACCAGATCACAGTGAGCTTTCAAGTTTCTTCACCCTTTGTGTATATATATATTGAACTGTGGATTCCAGAATTGGACACAGAGTTCCAGTTATGCAAACTATTCTCGATGCACACTAAGATCCCACTCATTTTATGGCAGATTCTGTTGAATCATATTGATCTTACAGCCACTAAGATAAATATTGCTACTAAGCCAAGTCTTCCTTGATCTTACTTTTGTAGAGTTGGCTGTTTGTACTCATGTGTAGGATTTTAAATTTATCCTCATTGCATTCTCTCATGTTAGATTTTACTCATTGTTCCTGTCTGTTAAGATCTTTTTTATCCTGATTCTCTCATAGAATGTATTTATTATTTCTCTCTGCTTCATGTTATTCGCTTTGCTTCCTTTACACCATAATGACTTTAATTTTACTGGAGTCAAAATTTCCTTAATTTTTGCAAATTCCACTCTAGGGCTTCAAATAAATAAGCTGATATTTTGGCAATAATTTCACCATTTCTGTGCAAGTATTTGGATGAAGGCAATTTTAAAAAGTCATCAATGCTTGGGAGGAAATAATTTACTTTAGTTTGTGGTAATGAAAGTATTTGCCACACAGAGAAAATCAAGGAGTTGTTTCTGAAAACTTACATCACAATCAGAGATAGGAACAATGGCTGTATTTTGGAATACAACCTCTAATTCCCATACTAATGACTGTCTAAGTGCCTTGTTAAAACTAACTCTTGGGCTTCCCTGGTGATGCAGTGGTTAAGAATTCCCTGCCAAATCAGGGGACACAGGTTCAAGCCCTGGCCCGGGAAGATCCCACATGCCATGGAGCAACTAAGCCTGTGCACCACAACCACTGAGCCTGATCTCTAGAGCCTGCGAGCCACAACTGCTGAGCCCACATTCCACAACTACTGAAGCCCGCGTGCCTAGAGCCTGTGCTCTGAAACAAGAGAAGCCACAGCACTGAGAAGCCCGTGCACCACAACAAAGAGTAGCCTCTGCTCTCTGCAACTACAGAAAGCCCGTGTGCAGCAACAAAGACCCAATGAAGCCAACAAAAATAAATAAATAAATAAATAAATAAATAAATATTAAAAAACAAGAAAAGCCTAAATCTCTTGACTGTGTGATCATTTCACTTTCAATCAGTATATTTGACAGAGTACAAATCACAAACAAATGATTACTTGAATTGTTCTCATTCATCCATGAGTTTAAGTGATGGTTTGGGCAAATTTAAGGATTGCTTTGGAAATGCTGAAATTTGAGGCCTTGTGACCTCTCTCCACATCAATAGTTAGCCATGAAGACATGATTTACCAGTACAGAACACAAAGGGACATTGTAAAGGATGATGGCCAGTTGTTACTCTGTTAAGCTTGACCACATGCCTTATAGCTTGTACAGACACTTCATATAACAAAATTCTCCATTAACTTAGAATGAAAACTTTTGGAGCTCAAAGGGCTTCTGGAAAGTATCTAATCCGACCCCTCTTTGTTTACAGTACAGACCCTTATTTGGGGAAATGACTTGGTTGAAGTTGCAGTTTCTTAGGTCAAACAGTTCTCTGAAATCAAAGTTGTCTTATTTGGTCAGCTTTGGAATTACATCATACACATAGATTTTACAATTCCTGCTTAGAAATGACTCTGATCAGGCAATCCTATATTTAAGAGATATTAAAAATATCTCTGCCATTTGTAAAAATGTGGATGTACCGAAAGGATACTATGCATAGTAAAATGTCAGAGATAGAAAAATACTGCATGTTACTACTTATAGGTGGAAACTGAAAAATAAGACAAAGGAATGAGTATAACAAAACAGAAACAAAATCACAGGTATAGAAAACAAACTAAGGGGGCAGAGTCAAGATGGATGCATGGGAGGACATGGAGTTGGCATCTCTCCACAACTAGGGAAGCTGTGTGGGACCTTGTGACCCAAGGAGATGGGAGAAATCCCTGAGTGACTGGGTATGATGTGGGGGGATGTTAGTGGGGAGGAGAAGTGGAAGCCAGACAGGATCGGTGTCTCTGATGGGTGGCTGGGAGAGGGGAGTGGTTCCCACCTAGAGGGACCCTGGGGGTCTTGGAGGATCGGGGGGAGCACATCTAGCATTTCCCTTGCCCAATTGGGCCAGGAAGCCTGCTGGGGTGCCCCACCTGGTCCTTCATCCTCTGAGGCCCCCTCTGGGCCACCTCGGTCCTAGAGGTGTAGGAGGGAGAGGCACGGGAGGAAAAGGAGGAGAAACAGACTGGTGGGGGATCTTCCAGGGTAGGAGGACCAGGGAGGCATGGAGAGCATTTCCCCAGCCCACTTGGGCCCCAGGAAGCCTGCTGGTCTCCTGGGCCTGGTCCTTTGTTCTGCAGGGCCCCCTCTGGCTGCATTGGTCCTAGGGGCATGGGAGGGAGAGAGGAGGGGGAAGAAGGAAGGGAGGCAAACAGTGGGAGGGGGAAACCCTCCAGGACTGGAAGATCAGGGGAGATGCAGCCTAAAATTCCCTCACCCACTTGGCCCCGGAAACCTGCTGAGCTCCCAGGCCTGTTCCTCCGCCTAACCTCTGAGGTCCCCTCTGGGCTGCATTGGTCCTGAGGGCATAGATGGGAGGTGGGGAGAGAAAGAGAGAGGAGGAGAGGAGAAGGGGGGAGGGGCCCTCTGGGATTGGAGGATCAGGTGGGGTGCAGAAAGCATTTCCCCTGTCCACTAGGCTGTGAAGCTGTCTGGGCTACCAGGCCTTGTCCTTTGCTTTTGGGGGCTGCCTCCAGCCACCTGAGTCCTAGATGAGTAGGAGGGAGGGAGGATGGGGAGAGAGGAAGAGAGACAGATGGGGTCCCTTTGGGATTGGGGGATCAGGGGAAGTACTGCTGGCATTTCCCTTGCCCAGTTGGCTGGGAAGCCTATTGGGCTTCTGTGTCTGATCCTTTGCCTTCTGGTGCCCCCTCCAGCTGCATGGATCCTAGGGGCATAGGAGGGAGGAGATGGGGAAGAAGAAGAGAGGCCAAGGGGGAGTGACTCTCTGAGATTGGGGGAGTGCCTAGCATTTCCTCCACCCACCCAGGCCCAGGGAGCCTGCTGGGATCCGGGATCTGGTCCTCAGCCCCAAAGATCAGAGGCATTGTTGGGCTTCTCCTGCCTTGTTGAGCCTAAGACCCACCCCCACCCACCAGGGCCTTTTCTGGTCCTGTGGGATCTAAGTGTATAATGCATCCACTGCCAAAACCCCACCCCCCAAAGAAAGCTAAAGCCATTTCTGCCTTTTTATTCTCCCCTCCTCTTTTTTGCTATTGTGGTTCTGTTTTACTTTCCAGTTGTTTCTTCATCTTTTTAAAAAAGTTTTTCTAACATATTTGTCAGTTTTATAATTGTATTTTTCACTCATTATTGTTCTGCAACTTTTTTTTCCCCACCCTGTGTAGCTTTCAGGATCTTGGTTCAAAAGCCAGGGGTCAGGCCTGAGCTCCTGTGGTGGGAGCTCTGAGTCTGAACCATTGGGCTAACAGAGAACCCCAGACCCTAGGGAATATTCATTAGAGTGAGGTCTCCTGGAGGTCCTCACTTCAGGACCAAGATCCAGCACTACTTAACAGCCTACAAACTCCAGTACTTGAAGCCTCAGGCCAAACAACCAGTAAGACATGAACACAATCCCAGCCATCAAAAAAAAAAAAAAAAAAAAAAAAAAAAAAAAAAAAAAAAAAGATGAGACAACAAAAAAATATGTCACAGACAACAGAACAAGGTAAAAATCGACAAGATCAAATAAATGAAGAGGAAATAGGCAACTTACCTGAAAAAGAATTCAGAATAATGATTGTAAACATGACCCAGAATCTTGGAAATAGAATGGAGGCATGGATTGAGAAAATACAAGAAATCTTTAACAAAGATATAGAAGAGTTAAGAACAAACAAACAGAGGTGAACAACACAATAATTAAAATTAAAAATACACTGGAAGGAATCAATAACAGAATAACTGAAGCAGAAGAATGAATGAGATGGAAGATAGAATGGTGTAAATAACTGCCAAGGAAGAGAATAAAGAAAAAAGTATGAAAAGAATTGAGGACAGTCTGAGAGACCTCTGGGCAACACCAAATGCACCAACATTTGAATTATATGGGCCCCAGAAGAAGAAGAGAAAAAGAAAGGGTCTGAGAAGATATTCAAAGAGATTACAGTGGAAAACTTCCCTAACATCTGAAAGGAAATAGTCTCCCAAGTCTAGGAAGCACAGAGTCCCATACAGGATAAACCCTAGGAGAAACACACCAAGACACATATTAATCAAACTAACAAAAATTAAATTCAAAGAAAAAATATTAAAAGCAGCAAAGGAAAAGCAAAAAATAACATACAAAGGAAAGCCCATAAGGTTATCAGCTGATTTTTCAGCAGAAACTCAACAGCCCAGGAAGGACAGGCAGGATATACTTAAAGTGATGAAAGACAAAACTCTACAACCAAAATTATTCTACCCAGCAAGGATCTCATTCAGATTTGACTGAGAAATCAAAAGAGTTACAGACAAGCAAAAGCTAAGAGATTTCAGCACCACCAAACCAGCTTTACAACAAATGCTAAAGGAAATTTCCTAGGACAGAAACAGAAAAGAAGAAAAAGGCCCACAGGAACAAATGCAAAACAAGAAAATTTAATAGGAACACACATATCGATAATAACCTTGAATGTAAATGGATTAAATGCTCAAGCCAAAGACACAGACTGGCTGAATGGATACAAAAACAAGACCCTTATATATGTCATCTACAAGAGACCCACTTCAGACCTAGGGACACATACAGACTGAAAGTGAAGGGATGGAAAAAGATATTCCATGCAAACGGAAATCAAAAGAAAGCTGGAGTAGTGATACTCATATCAGACAAATTAGACATTAAAGTAAAAACTATTACAATAGACAAGGAAGGTCACTACATAATGATCAAGGGATCCATCCAAGAAGAAGATATAACAATTACAAATATTTATGCACCCAACATAGCAGCACCTCAATACATACGGCAAATGCTAACAGCCATAAAAGTGGAAATTGACAGTAACACCATAATAGTAGAGGGTTCGAACACTCCACTTACACCAATGGACAGATCATCCAAACAAAAAATAAATAAGGACACACAAGCTTTAAATGACACAATAGGCCAGATAGATTTGATATTTATAGGGCATTCCAACCGAAAGTGGCAGAATACACTTTCTTTTCAAGTGCACATGGAACATTCTCCAGAATCGATCACATCTTGAGTCGCAATCCAAGCCTTGGAAAATTTAAGAAAATTGAAATCATATCAAACATCTTCTCTGACAGCAAGCTATGAGATTAGAAATCAATTACAGGAAAAAAAAAGTAAAAAACATAAATAGATAAAGGCTAAACAGTGCACTACTAAATAACCAAGAGATCACTGAAGAAATCAAAGGACAAATAAAAAATACATAGAAATAAATGACAATGAAAATACAATTTCCCAAAACCTATGGGATGCAGCAAAAGCAGTTCTATGAGGGAAGCTTATTGCAATTCAATCTCACCTCAAGAAAAAGGAAAAATTTCAAATAAACAATCTAATCTTATACCTAAAACAACTAGAGAAAGAAGAACAAAGAAAACCCAAAGCCAGTACAAGGAAGAAATCATAAAGATCAGAGCAGAAAGAAATGAAAGAGAAACGAAGAAAACAAAAGCAAAGATGATAAAACTAAAAGTTGGTTCTTTGAGAAGATAAAGAAAATAGATAAACTCTTAGCCAGACTCATCAAGAAAAATAGGGAGATGATGCAAATCAATAAAATTAGAAATGAATAAGGAGAAATCAGAACTGACACCACAGAAATACAAAGGATTATGAGACTACTATAAACAACTACATGCCAATAAAATGGACAGCCTTGAAGAAATGGAGAAATTCTTGGAGAGGTATTTTTTCCCAGAATTAGAAAATATAAACAGACCTATCACAAGTAATGAAATTGGAAATATAATAAAAAATTTTCCAACAAACAACAGTCCAGGACCAGATGGCTTCACAGGTGAATTCTATCAAACATTTAGAGAATAGGTAACATCTATCTTCCTCAAACTCTTCCAAAAATTTGCAGAGAGAGGAACACTCCCAAACTTGTTCTACAAGGCCATCATCAGCCTGACACCAAAACCAGACAAATATATCATAAAAAAAAAATTACAGACCAATATCACTGATGAATATAGATGCAAAAATCCTCAATAAAATATTAGCAAACAGAGTCCAACAGCACATTAAAAGGATCATAAACTATGATCAAGTGGGATTTATCCCAGGAATGGAAGGATCCTTCAATATACAAAAATCAATCAATGTGACACACCATATTAACAAATTAAAAAATAAAAACCATATGATCATCTCAATAGATGAAGAAAAAGCTCTTGACAAAATTCAACACCCATTCATGATAAAAACTCTCCAGAAAATGGGCACAGAGGGAACCTACTTCAACATAATAAAGGCCATATATGACAAACTCACAGCAAACATTATTCTCAATGGTGAAAAACTGAAAGCATTTCCACTAAGATCAGGAACAAGACAAGGATGCCCATACTCACCACACTTATTCAACATAACTTTGGAAGTCCTAGCCATGGCACATGGAGAAGAAAAAGAAATAAAAGGAATAAAACTGAAAAAAAAAAGAAGTAAAACTATTACTGTTTGCAGATATGATACTATACATAGAAAATTCTAAGCATGCCACCTGAAAACTACCAGAACTTATCAATGAATTTGGTAAGGTTGAAGAATACAAAATTAAGGCACAGAAATCTCTTGCATTCCTATACACTAACAATGAAAAATCAGAAAGAGAAATTAAGGAAACAATCCCATTTACCATTGCAAAAAGAATAAAATACCTAGGCATAAGCCCACCTACAGAGAAAAAAACACTTGTACTCATGAAACTATAAAACACTGATGAAAGAAATCAAAGATGACATAAACAGAGGGAGAAATATACCATGTCCTTAGATTGGAAGAATAAATATTGTGAAAATGACTACACTATCCAAAGAAATCTACAGATTCAATGCAATCCCTATCAAATTAACACTGGCATTCTTCACAGAATTATAACAAAATACTTTACAATTTGTATGGAAACACAAAAGATCCCAGATAGCCAAAGCAAACTTGAGAAAGAAAAATGGAGCTAGAGGAATCAGGCTCTCTGTCTTCAGACTATATTACAAAGCTACAGTCATTAAAACAGTAGGGTGCTGTCAGAAAAACAGAAATATAGATCAATGGAACAGGAAAGAAAGCCCAGAGATAAACCCACAAATATATAGCACCTAATTTATGACAAATGAGGCAAGAATATACAATGGAGAAAAGTCAGCCTCTTCAATAAGTGGTGCTGGGAAAATTGGACAGCTACATGTAAAAGAATGAAATTAGAACACTCCCTAACACCATACACAAAAAATAAACTAAAAATGGTTTAAATAGCTAAATGTAAAACTGGACACTATAAAACTCTTAGAGGAAAACATAGGAAGAACACTCTATGACATAAACTGTTGCAAGATCCATGTTGACCCACCTCCCAGAATAATGGAAATAAAAACAAAAATAAACAAATGGGACCTAATGAAACTTAAAAAAGCATAAGAAAGGAAACCATAAACATGACAAAAAGTCAACCCTCAGAATGGGAGAAAATATTTGTAAATGAAGCAACTGACAAAGGATTAATCTCCAAAATATACAAGCAACTCATGCAGCTCAATCAAAAAACAAACAACCAGTACAAAAATGGGTGGAAGACATAAATAGATATTTTTCCAAGGAAGAAGTACAGATTACCTACAAACAAATGAAAAGATGCTCAACATCACTAATCATTAGAGAAATGCAAGTCAAAGCCACAATGAGGTATCACCTCACAACAGTCAGAATGGCCATCGTCAAAAAATCTAGAAACAACAAATGCTGGAGAGGGTGTGGAGAAAAGGGAACCCTCCTGCACTGTTGGTGGGAATGTAATTTGATATAGCCACTATGGAGAACATTATGGAGGTTCCTTAAAAAACTAAAAATAAAACTACCATATGACCCAGCAATCCCACTCCTGGGCATATACCCTGAGAAAACCATAATTCAAAAAGATACATGTCCCACAATGTTCATTGCAACACTGTTTACAATAGCCAGGACATGGAAGCAACCTAAATGCCCATCAACAGATGAATGGATAAAGAAGATGTGGTACATATATACAATGGAATATTACTCAGCCATAAAAAAGAACAAAATAATGCCATTTGCAGCAACATGGATGCATCTAGAGATTGTCATGCTGAGTGAAGTAAGTCAGGAAGAGTAAGACAAATATCATATATTACTTATATGTGAAATATAAATGAATCTATATATAAGACAGAAATAGAGTCACAGATGTAAAAAACAAACTTAGAGTTACTAAGGGGAAGAGAGTGGGGAGGAATAAATTGGGAGATTGGGAATGACATATACAAACTACTATATAGATAACTAATAAGAACCTACTGTATAGAACAGGGAACTCTGCTCAGTACTCTGTAATGGCCTATATGGGAAAAGAATCTGAAAAAGAGTGCATATATATATATATATATATATATATATATATATATATATGTATAACTGATTCACTTTGCTGTACACCTGATACCAACACAACATTTTAAATCAAATGTACTTCAATACAAATTAAAAAAAAACACAACATTTTTACTCCCTTGCTGGGAAGAGCTAACCAGTTAGTTCTAGGTGGCCTGGGGACAGTGGGTAGAAAGAAAATCAATTAAGTTTTTGGCTCAATATCAGGGTAAATCTTCTAACAGGTTTTGTGCACTGAACTACCTGGGGAGCTGGTGAATTCTCTGTCACCTGAACTGTGCAAGCAGAAATGTGGACACTGGAATGAACACTGGCATTCATGGGAAATTGGAAGTGATGGGAAACCCTAAAGACTGGGGGCTAAGTAATAACAATTAACACTAAAAAAAATTAAAAATTAAAAAAACAAAATTATCGAATCACTAAAAAAATAAATGTATCTCTTGACTTGGGACTAAAAATAGTAGGGAATGAATATAAATAGTAATCCAAAATTTCTTGTGTGCACCTGTACTACAATATGTTAAGACTCGTGAACAGAGACTTTTTCACTATACTTCAATTTGTGCTTTTTCCAACTACTTTAGATTTGTAAAGCAACTGGAAATTCACCATACATTTTTGAATCCCAAGAAAGTAGGCCTCTTATTCCTAGGATTTTCTCTTCTCTTTAGTGGAAAGAAAACTCAATTTGTTTGTGGAGAACTCTGTCTCAATTCAAATTCATTTTGGGCCAGAGAAAGCCCCAAGTACTCCCTAAGCAAACCCTCTTTTGATTACTGGAGCTGGTATAGTCTGGAGTCTAGACTTAAGGACTGGCAATACATGACTTGTTTTACAAGCCATAACATGGGGGCTGACTTAATAGTGGCCTCTGTTCTCCCTGACTTCTGGTGAAGACTCACCTCAGCAGTGTCTCCATTTTCCCATTCAGCAGAATTGATTATATTTTCCTTTGTACTGGCTTGTAGGAATTGAACATTACACAACTCTTTCATCTTCTTCCTATCATAAAAATGGTGACAGGTTGTCAACAATTGGTATAATTGTGACAAATAAGCAATGATATTTGGGAGGAGCAAATATAAGTACCCTTTCCTCTCATTTATTATGTCTGAGACCCTACGTATGCATTGTCTCATTTTTTTACTCACACTAGGCCTATGAGGTACTAGTTTTGCTCCCCTTTAGTAGATAAGGAAATTGAGACTCTGAGAAGGTAACTTATCCAAGGATATATAGCATATTAGTGATGAAGCTGGTATTCAAACCCAGGTGTGTCTGTTTTCAGCATTTGAGCTCTTAAGTACAATCATGCTGTCTCCAAATTGGGAAAACTGACAAAATTTGGTGCTCTGTCTACAGAAACTCTATTTGAGTAGTGGGCTGAAGCAAAGAAATAAGAGCCTCATGAGTCTGTCAGGAGACATAGTGGATGTAGTACAAAGAGCAGAGTCTTAAGAATCCAAGAGAAATTGTTTTGAATCCGAGCTCTGCCAGTTGCTAGCTGTATGACCTTAAGTAAGTCACTTAAGCTCTCTGGGCCTTAGTTCCCTTATCTGTAAATTGGATATAAAAACTCTTGCCTCATAGGGTTGTAATAAACATTAAACAAGATGATGAATGTTAAGTGCTTGGAAAATAAAAGATACTGAACTTGAGGTAACTGCTAGAATTATGTTTGTTGATATCATTATTGTTGTTATTTTAAAATTTTTATCAGATTGGGAGATAGGAAGGGTGTCAGGATGAGGAGTCGACTTCCAGGTTTTATTGTTTTGGGCTTCTTATCCTTGTGTAATGCTAACTCTGCATGGAAGTGGCCTTCATAGAAGTTTTATAGAATACCAAATATGCTTTTCTGCTCTGAGCATGTGTTCATTTGTATACAGAATTTTATGGACTTTTTTTTTTTCAGATCTTTACTGGAGTATAATTGCTTTATGCTGTTGTACTGGTTTCTGCTGTACAGTAAAGTAAATCAGCTGTATTTATACATATATCACCACATCCCCTCCCTCTTGAGCCTCCCTCCCACCCTCCCTATCCCAATCCTCTAGGTCATCACCAATCATTGAGTTAATCTCCCTGTGTTATGTAGTTGCTTCCCACTAGCGATCTATTTTACATTTGGTTGTGTATATATGTCAATGCTACTCTCTCACTTCATCCCAGCTTCACCTCCCCTCACCCCCCATGTCCTCAAGTCCATTCTCTACATCTGAATCTTTACTCTTTCCCTGCCACTGAGTTCATCAATAACATGTTTTAAGATTCCATTTATATGTGTTAGCATACAGTATTTGTTCTTTTCTTTCTGGCTAACTTAACTCTGTATGACAGACTCTAGGTCCATCTAACTCACTACAAATAACTCAGGTTCGTTCCTTTTTATAGCTGAGTAATATTCCACTGTATATATGTGCCACATCTTCTTTATCCACTCATCTGTTGATGGGCATTTAGGTTGCTTCCATGCCCTGCCTTCTGTAAATAATGCTGCAATGAACATTGTGGGACATGTATCTTTTTGAATTATGGTTTTCTCCGGGTATATGCCCAAGGGGGTATGCTGAGTCATATGGTAGTTCTATTTTTAGTTTTTTAAGAAAACTCCATACTGTTTTCCATAGTGGCTGTTCCAATTTACATTCCCACCAACAGTGCAGGAGGGTTCCCTTTTCTCCACACCCTCTCCAGTATTTATTATTTCTAGATTTTTAAAATTAATTAATTAATTCATTCATTAATTTATTGGCTGTGTTGCATCTTTTTTACTGCAGTCAGACATGCTCTAGTTGCAGAGAGTGGGGGCTATTCTTTGTTGTAGTGTGTGGGCTTCTCATTTCAGTGGCTTCTCTTGCTGTGGAGCATGAGCTCCAGGCATGTGGGCTTAAGTAGTTGTGGAAAATGGGCTCAATAGTTGTGGCTCATGGGCTCTAGAGTGCAGGCTCAGTACTTGTGGTGCAAGGGCTTAGTAGCTCTGCAGCATGTGGGATCTTCCTGGACCAGGATTTGAATCTGTGTCCCCTGCATTGGCAGGCGGATTCTGAACCACTGCACCACCAGGGAAGACCTGTTTCTAGATTTTTTGATGATGGCCATTCTGAACGGTGTGAGGTGACACCTCATTGTGATTTTGATTTCCATTTCTCTAATGATTAGTGATACTGAGCATCTTTTCATGTGTTTGTTAGCCAACTGTATGTTTTCTTTGGAGAAATGTCTATTTAGGTATTCTGGCTATTTTTGCACTGGGTTGTTTGTTTTTGTGATATTGAGCTGCATGAGCTGCTTGTATATTTTGGAGATTAATCCTTCATCCATTGCTTCATTGGCAACTATTTTTTCCCATTCTAAGGGTTGTCTTCTTGTCTTGTTTATGGTTTCTTTCGCTGTGCAAAAGCCTTTAATTTTCATTAGGTCCCATTTGTTTATTTTTATTTTATTTCCATTTTTCTAGGAGGTGGGTCAAAAAGTATCTTGATTTCATTTATGTTATAGAGTGTTCTGCCTATGTTTTCCTTGAAGAGTTTTATAGTGTTAGGCCTTTCATTTATCTCTTGAATCCATTTTGAGTTTATTTTTGTGTATGGTGTTAGGAAGTGTTCTAATTTCTTTCTTTTGGGTGTAGCTATCAAATTTTCCCAACACCACTTATTAAAGAGGCTGTTTTTTTCTACATTGTATATTCTTGCCTGCTTTGTCACAGATAAGCTGACCATAGGTGTGTTGGTTTATTTCTGGGCTCTCTATCTTGTTCCATTGATTTATACTTCTGTTTTTGTGCCAGTATCATACCGTTTTGATCACTGTAGCCTTGTAGTATAGTCTGAAGTCAGGGAGCCTGTTTTCTCCTGCTCTGTCTTTCCTTCTCAAGATTGCTTTGGCTATTCAGGATCTTTTGCTTTTCCATACAAATCATAAAATTTTTTATTCTAGTTTTGTGAAAAATACCATTGGTAATTTGATAGGGATTGTATTGAATCTGTAGCTTGCTTTGGGTAGTATACTCATTGTCACACTGTTGATTCTTCCAATCCAAGGGAGTTTTCAACAGTTTCAAGAAAGAGTAATTTTCCTACTGCTTAACCTTGCTTTTAGGAATGTGCCTCACATCTGGTAGTTACCCCTCAGTAAGGACTGAAGTTTGCTGCCACTTTTCCTGGGATACAGTCTCCTGCACCTCAGAGGTGGAATGAAAAATTTGACCTGAAGTTTCAGCCATTGTGAACAGGGGAAAGAAAAGATGGCAGCAAAGTAGAAGGATGTGGAGTGCATCTCTCTCCATAGATGCATCAGAGATACATAAAAAGATGCAATAATTCCCACAGAAAACCAGCTGAACACTAGCAAAAGACCTTGGATAGCAGAAAGAACTACAAAGATCCTGATATAACTGGGTAGGATGGAGGGAAGAAAAAGGAGAAAGAGGAGGAGAAGAAATGAAAGTGATGGGTCCTACACCCTGGGGCAGGGGGAGCTGAAACAGAGGAGAGATTGCCAAATTTGGGGAAACCCTCCTTATCTGACAGGGAACCCCCCTCTCAAATGCGGAATTTGATTGGGTCAGAAGGGAGGTATTTGGGACTGTCCAAAGAGGGTGAAATGGGTGATCTGTGGCAGACAGAAAAGAGTGAGAAACACACAGAGGGTCTGTACCATGGCCCTGCAAGTCCTGGACTGAGATGTGGGTTCACAGCTGTAAAGGGGGTCTGGGACCTGGAACATGGGAACTGGAGAACTGGTTCAGGGTGAGAAACATTGTTGGCTGTAGGGAGAGGGACTGAGGGCACAGAAGGGAAGAAATCCACAGCAGGGAATTCCTACTGCAGAAACCTGGGCTGCTATGGTGGCAGGGCACTACTGCTGAGTTACAAGCAGAGGCAGGAGCCACTGTTGTAGTCTCTCTTTTGGCACCTGTGATGAACAAAGGGAGGCCCCCTCTGGGACTGGCTGTCACAGTCAACAAGGGATAGAAAAAGCACCATGGAGGGGCTGGCCTGGTTTGCCTTCTGCTAAGAGCCAGAAGTCCACAGATTGGTCATCTCTAGAGACATTCCACTCATACCCAAGCCTGTTGGCTTCCCTATGCAATTGGCACCACTGCTGCAGCCAGGGCTCCCATGATCCAGGCAGAGCACTACCGCTGACTCACACACAGGGCAAGGAGCTGCTATTGTTACCTTCTCTCTCCCCACACATTGACACCTACAGATGAACAATAAAGGAATGCCCGCTGGTCACAGAGTAATACAAAAAGCCCCCAAGGGCTGCCCCTCAGGTGCGTTGCACTGGGCACCAGTAAAGAAATACACTAAGGCCAGATTTCCTATACCCATTGCCATCAGCATCCCTGTGCATTTGGTGCCACCCGGGGGGCTCCTGTGTTCCAAGCAGGGTGCTACTGTTGAGTTACATGCAGCGAGAGGAGCCACTATCAAAGCCTCTCTCTACCTACACACTTGCATCTGTATATGAACTATAAAGGAAACCCTCACTGAGCCAGACCCAAAGAGCTCCAAGGCAGCCTTAGGACCAGACTCTGGTCCTAAGAGAAACAGAGACAAAACCAAAGCTGAATGCCAGGGACAAGGGGAATAAGGAAGAGGTTCTAAAATCTTTCCATCAGATATACAAGCTGGAGACTAAATCCCCGTGATCAGCTAGGTAGACCCTATGTCTTTGAAATATCTGAGTAGACAACGAATATTCCCACAAATGAAAAAGTTCTAGCTCTGGCAGCTGTGGACTTCGGTAGCAAGCAAACACAGGAATTGGGCCAGGTCAGAGCTTAAGTGGACCCCATAGGACCCACAGCATGTCCAGAGTCCAACCAAGAGGCAGAGGAGGGCCTCGTGGGGAGGTGAAGGTGTCCTGAAACTCAAGACTTGTACAAGGACACTTACAGCTGAGACCTGAAGGAAACAGAATTATTATTATTAATTCTATTGATCTGATCCATTCTGTAGTGAGTTCTGGCTTTTTTTTTAAAAATTATGATCTTAGTCCTAAGGGATCTTCACATTATATAACATATTTTTTATTCTATTTTTTACTTTGTTATTTTTATCCTTTTTATATATTTCTATTTCTAGCTAGCTTTTCTGTGCTGCTGACTTTATCTCCCATATCTTCTTTTCTTCTTTATCTTTAATACATTACTATTTAATTTAATTTTATTTTTTCTTTTATATTTCCAGTCATAGTAGCAAGCTCTTCTCTTGCTCTGTGTTTTATTCCTCTTTTTATTTTATTTTATTATCTTATTATACTTTTAATCAATATTATTGGTCTTCCCGTTTTCCTTGCTTTATTCTTCAGATGACACACTGCTTTGGTTTCTGTTATTAGGTTTTGTCTTTATATTAGTTCTAATTATAATTGTTTGACTTCCTTTTGGGATCTTCAGTCTATCTGATTGTTCTTTTGCTCTTTGTTGTGTTTGCTCCTTGTTTCTACTTGGTCCCTGTTATATTTGGTCCTTATTTTCACAATTCCACTGCTGTTGTTTTTTTTTTTTTGTTTTTGTTTTTGTTTGTTTGTTTTTTTAGCATGCTTGTCAGTTTGTTTTCTTTCTTTGCATCAGTCTTTAGTTGGCACTCTGCTTAGGTTATGTTTTTGGGTTTTTTTTTTTTTGGAATTGAATATTTGTTGGTTTTCTCTTTAATTGTCTGATTCCATCCTGTAGTTCATCTGTCAGGTTGTTCTAGTACTTTATGTTCTACTGGGTTCTGTTTTTGTGTTTCTTGTGCATGTGTATGTTTCCTTGATTCAGTATTTGTTTGTTTGGCTTAATCTTTTATGATTAGATTGGGTCTTGGGTACTCTTTTTTAATTCCATTGATTTCCAGGATGAGTGAACACTAGAGTCAGGATTCCTAGATCAGAATTCAAGTCTGAGGCTCTGGGGAGGGAGTACCAAGTCCAGGATACTAGACCATTAGAGAGTCCTCAGGCACAAGGGAGATTAACTGCAGAGAACTTTCACAGAGGCCTCTATAAGTCTAAGACCTGGCTTTACCACTGACTGCCTGCAACTGACTGGATACCTCACACCAAACTACAAACAAGACAGGAACCCAAATGTACCCATCAGCATACAGACTACCTAAAGCCATATTAAGCTCACAGATATTCTAAAACACACCACCTGACATGGCCCTGCTCAGCAGAGGGAAAAGACTCAGATCCACACTACAAAAACCAGGCACCAGACCCTCCCATCAGGAAGCCTACTCAAGACACTGGACCAACCACATGACAGAGGGCAGAGAACAGAAAAAAGAGGAATTACTACTAGGGAGCATAGGGAAGAGACACAAATAATATAAAATAGACAAAATGAGAAAACATAGAAACACGTTGCAGGCAAAGGAGCAAGATAAAGACCACAAGACCAAATAAATGAAGAGGAAATAGGCAAATTGCCTGAAAAAGAATTCAGAGTAATGATAGTAAAGATCATCCAAAATCTTGGTAACAAAATGGAGAAAATACAAGAAACATTTAATAAGGACCTAGAAGAACTAAAGAGCAAACAAACAGTAATGAACAACACAATAACTGAAATTAAAAAAAAAAAAAAAAACAACTCTAGATGGTATAAAGAGCCAAATACCTGAGGCAGAAGAATGAGTAAGTGAGCTGGAATATAGAATGGTAGAAATAACTGCCACAGAGTGGGAAAAAGAAAAAAAGAATAAAAAGAATGGAAGACAGTCTCAGAGACCTCAGGGACAACATTAATTGTACCAACATTCGAATCATGGTGTCCCAGAAGAAAAAGAAAAGAAAGTCTCTGAGAAAATATTTGAAGAGACTATAGTGAAAAACTTCCCCAACATAGGAAAGGAAATAGTTAATCAAGTCCAAGAAGCATAGAGAGTCCCATACAGAATAAACCTAAGGAGAAATACACCAAGACACATATTAATCAAGCTAATGAAAATTAAACACAAAGAAAAATATTAAAAGCAGCAAGAGAAAAGCAACAAATAATATATAAAGGAAAACCCATAAGGATAACAGCTGATCTTTCTGCAGAAACTCTGCATGTGAGAAGGGAGTGGAAGGATATACTGAAAGTCTTGAAAGAGAAAAACCTACAACCAAGAATGCTCTACCCAGCAAAAATTTTGTTCAGATTTGATGGAGAAATCAAAAGCTTTAGAGACAAGCAAAAGTTAAGAGAATTCAGTGCCACCAAACCAGCCTTACAACCATTGCTAAAGGAACTTCTCTAGGCAGGAAACACAAGAGAAGAAAAAGAACTACAAAACAAACCCAAAACAATTAAGAAAATGGGAGTAGGAACATACATGTCAATAATTACCTTAAATGTAAATGGATTAAATTCTCCAAACAAAAGACACATACTGGCTGAATGGATATGAAAACAAGACCCTTATATATGCTGTCTAAAACAAACACACTTCAGGCCTAGGGACACATACAGACTGAAAGTAAGGGGATGGAAAAATATATTCCATTCAAATGGAAGTCCAAAGAAAGCTGGAGTAGAAATACACATAGCAGACAAATTAGACTTTAAAGTAAAAACTATTACATGCTACAAGGAAGGGCACTACATAATGATCAAGGGATCAATCCAAGAAGAAGAAAGAACAATTGTAAATATCTATGCACCCAACATAGGAGCACCTCAATACATAAAGCAAATGCTAACAGCCATAAAAGGAGAAATCGACAGTAGCACAATAATATTAGGAGACTTTAACACCCAGCTTACACCAATGGGCAGAGGATCCAAACAGAGAATAAATAAGGAAACTCAAGATTTAAATGACACATTAGACCATCTCGATTTAATTGATATTTATAGGATATTCCATCCAAAAACTACAGAATACACTTTCACGTGCACACAGAACATCCTCCAGGATAGACCATATCTTGGGTTATAAATCAAGCCTTAGTAAATTCGCGAAAATTGAAATCTTATCAAGCATCTTCTCTGACCACAATGCCATGATAGCATACACAATTACAGGAAAAAAAAAAAAACTAAAAAATATAATCACATGGAAGCTAAACAATACACTATTAAACAACCAAGAAATCACTTAAGAAACCAAAGAGGATATCAAAAAATACTTAGAAGCAAATGGCAATGAAAAGCCAACAACCCAAAACCAATGGGACACAGCAAAAGCAGTTCTAAGAGGGAAGTTTATAGCAGTATGTTCCTACCTGAAGAAACAAGAAAAATATTGAATAAACAACCTAACCTTACACCTAAAACAATTAGAGAAATAAGAACCCGAAAACCCCAAAGTGAGCAAAAGGAAAGAAATCATAATGATCATATCAGAAATAAGTGAAAAAGAAATGAAGGGAACAATAGCAAAGACCGATAAAACTAAAAGCTGTTTCTTTGAGAAGATAAAATTGATAAACCATTAGCCAGACTCATAAGGGAAAAAAGAGAAAAGACGCAAATCAACGGAATTAGAAATGGAAAAGGAGAAGTAACAAGAGTCACCGCAGAAATACAAAAGATCATGAGATACTACTATTAGCAACTAAATGTGAATAAATTTGATAACCTGGAAGCAATTGATAAATTCTTAGAAGAGTACAGTCTTCCAGGACTGAATCAGGAAGAAATAGAACATATGAACAATCCAATCACAAGTACTGAAATTGAGACTGTGATTAAAAATCTCCTAACAAACAAAAGCCCAGGGCCAGATGGCTTCACAGGCGAATTCTATCAAACATTTAGAGCAGAATTAACATCTATCCTTCTCAAACTCTTCCAAAACATAGCAGAAGGAGGAACACTCCCAAACTTATTCTACAAGGCCACCATCACCCTGACACAAGAAGCAGACAAAGACATCTCAAAAAAAGAAAATTACAGGCCAATATCACTGATGAATATAGACGCAGATGTCCTCAACAAAATACTAGCAAACAGTATACAACAGCACATTAAAAAGATCATACACCATGATCAAGTGCTGTTTATCCCTGGAATGCAAGGTTTCTTCAATATACACAAAGCTGTCAAAGTGATACATTATATTAACAAATTGAAGGATAAAAACTATATGATAATCTCAAAAGATGCAGAAAAAGCTTTTGAGAAAATTCAACACCCATTTTTGATAAAAAGTCTCAGAAAGTGGGCATAGGAGGAAATTACTTCAACATAATAAAAGCCATATATGAGAAACCAAAAGGCAACATCATTCTCAATGGTGAAAAACGCAAAGCATTCCCTCTAAAAACAGGAAGAAGACAAGAGTGCCCACTCTCACCACTATAATTCAACATAGTAATGGAAATTTTATCCACAGCAATCAGAGGAGAAAACAAAATAAAAGGAATCCAAATTGGAAAAGAAGAAGTAAAAGTGATGAAAGAAATCAAAGATGATACAAACAGATGGAGGGACATACCACATTCCCGGATTGCAAGAATTAACATTGTGAAAATGACTATACTACACAAAGCAAGTTACAGATTCAATGCAATCTCTATCAAAAGACCAATGGCATTTTTTCACGGAACTAGAACAAAAAATTTTATGATTTGTATGGAAACACAAAAAACCCCGAATTGCGAAAGCAATATTGAGAAGGAAAGATGGAGCTACAGGAATCAGGCTCCCTGACTTCAAACTGTACTACAAGGCTACAATGATCAAGACAGTATGGGACTGGCATAAAAACAGAAATATAGATCAATGGAACAGAATAGAGAGCCCAGGGATACAGCTATGCACATAAGGCCCCTTATCTTTCACAAAGGAGGCAAGAATATACAATGGAGAAGAGATAGCCTCTTCAATAAGTGGTGCTGGGAAAAGTGGACAGCTACATGTAAAAGAATGAAGTTACAACAACTTCCTAACACCATACACAAAAATAAACTCAAAATGGGTTAAAGAGCTAAATGTAAGGCCAGACACTATAAAACTTTTCATGGAAAACATAGGCAGAACACTCTATGACATACATCAAAGCAAGATCCACCTCCTAGAATAATGGAAATAAATAAAAAATAAACAAATGGGATGCAATGAAACTTAAAAGCTTTTGCACAACAGAAGAAACCATAAACAAGACAAGAAGACAACCCTTAGAATGGGAGAAAATATTTGCCAATGAAGCAACTGGCAAAGGATTAATCTCCAAAATATACAAGCAACTCATTCAGCTCAATATCAAAAAAGGAAATAATCCAACCCAAAAATAGGAAGGAGACATAAGTAGACATTTCTCTAAAGAAGACATGCAGATGGCTAACAAACACATGAAAATATTCTCAACATCACTAATCATTAGATAAATGCAAGTTAAAGCCACAGTCAGTATCACCTTGCACCAGTCAGACTGGCCATCATCAAAAAATCTAGAAACAATAAATGCTGGAGTGGGTGTGGAGAAAAGGGAACTCTCCTGCACTGTTGGTGGGAATGTAAGTTGGTACAGCCATTATGGAAAACAGTTTGGAGGTTCCTTAAAAAAACAAAAATAGAGCTACCATATGTTCCAGTAATCCCACTCCTGGGCATATACCCAAAGAAAACCATAATCCCAAAAGAAACACATACCATAATGTTCATTGCAGCACTATTTACAATATCCAGGACATGGAAACAACCTAAATGCCCATCAACAGATGAATGGCTAAAGAAGATGTGGCACATATATACAATGGAATATTACTCAGCTATAAAAAGGGATGAGATGGAGCTATATGTCATGAGGTGGATAGACCTACAGTCTGTCATACAGAGTGAAGTAAGTCAGAAAGAGAAAGACAAATATTGTATGCTAACTCACATATACGGAATCTAAAAATGGTACTGATGAACTCAGTGACAAGAACAAGGATGCAGATACAGAGAATGGACTGGAGAACTCGAGGTATGGGAGGGGGCGGGGGGTGAAGGGGAAACTGAGACGAAGCGAGAGAGTAGCACAGACATATAATACTACCAACTGTAAAATAGTCAGTGGGAAGTTGTTGTATAACAAAGGGAGTCCAACTCGAGGATGGAAGATGCCTTAGGGGACTGGGGCGGGGAGGGTGGGGGGCACTCGAGGGGGGGGGAGTCAAGGAAGGGAGGGAATATGGGGATATGTGTATAAAAACAGATGATTGAACCTGGTGTACCCCCCAAAGAATAATAAAAAAATTAAAAAAAAATAAAATAAATAAAGGCATAGTTAGACACTGGCCAAAAACCTAAATATGGAACTTGTTTTGTGTCCTTGTTTGAAATTCAGTTTAATTCCACACTTGACACAGAGTCTGTGCTCAGTAACTTCTTGCTGTATGATTTCATGAACAAATAAATTTTAAGTTATATTTTTCCATTTCCTACTGAAGGGGTGAAGGTGTTTAAAATTCTCCAACCTTCTCTGATTGGAGCTGTGCACCTCTGAAGTGATTCTTCTGGTCTGCAGAATAAAATGAACAATCATTCCAAATTCTCTCAGTAATTATACCTTAGTAAACTTTTGAACAGAGCCTGAAAAATTATAAAATGAAAATGTGTAATTTTACCCCTCTGTCTTTTCATCTTTAATGAGATGTGCAAAGAATAGAACATCTAAATTTGACTTTTTAGGTTTCCCTTTCCTACACTGATTCAAGTGAAGCACTGAAATCATACAAGAATACAGCATTTTAGAGACAAATGCAAGGAAATGTGATTATCATTGACTATAAACTCCTTAAGGTAGAATTCAGGTCTAGAATATTTCACTGTCCCCAGCACCTGGCACTGGCTTTTTCTCCTTGAAGGCACTGATGACTAACTGCTGAATGAAAAGAAAAAGAAAAAAACTTTTAACATGGAGTGCTTCACAAGAACAATTCTCAACTCTGGTTGGTGTAGGGTTAAGGGAAGTGAAAATGGGGGACAATGGAAAGGAAGAAAAGGAACCCAGAAAGAAAAACTTGAGAGTGTTGATATAAAACTTGGCTGACTTCTCCAATCTAGCAGAGGGCTTGTCCTGGATAGAGTAATTGCACTGGTGATGTATGTGAGCATCTGAACAGAACAGCAGGCAGCAATGAAATGAAAGATCTAATGACATATGTACTATCCAAACAAAACCAAGCTTTTAGGCTAATTCGAAACCCATTAGCCTTTCTAACATCCCTTTACAGCAAGTCACCTATGGATCTGATGTGGTTTTCTGCTTGGTTCTGTTTTCAATGTGGTCTAGCAGTGATTGCCCCTGTTACAACACTTCAACATTTTTTACCTTATCATTTCCTCTCATCTTAAGTACTTTAATTCTAAGCAGGATTTAAGACTCCAATTTTCATGTGTCAAAACAAACACTGAAAATTCTTTTCTCCCTGGCTTATGGAAAATTGTTGACTTGAACAACACTAATGTCTTCCAGCTGTAGTCACTATTCATATGCTAAACTAAGGATGTTGATACAAATGAGTCTAAGGTATCCTTTCTGCAAAACTGTAAGCCTGGATATTGGGGAACACACAAATGACTACACAGCATGGATTTTTCCCATTTTTCCACACATACACCTATATTTTCTTTTACTAGGAAAAAGATAAAGAATAGAATATGCAGAAAATATTCCCCACAACACTTGCAATCTGGTTACACATATTGCCATTACTTCCCTCTCTTTTTATAGTTGTGGTTTTATTTCCCTTCCTCTTGCATTTTGGGGCAGTTGTAGGTGAAACTTTGTACCTCCTGCTATAAAGACAATTGACCTAGCATATGTCTCAATCACTGTCAACATAACTCTTAGCTTCATATTATCTTATTCTTTGCCAAAACTTTCTGCTTTTACAAAGATTGTTGTTCACAGCTGAACTGTAATGCACTGGATTCTATCTCTTCCTTTTTTCCAGGGTAGGTCCTTGCCCAACTTGTAAAAGCAGTACAGTGGGAGTGTAGTTCAGCCTTCACTTTCAGGTCCACAGTGTTGTCATACTCTCCTCATTCTCTTGTCCCACTATCAAGATGGACTTTTTGTGAAGAATCTAATACATGGATGTGCGCTAAGATGCACTAACTAGAAAATCTTGCTGCTTTATCTCTTCTAAGGTGGATTTACAGTTTCTCAAAGGTTCAAGTTTTAAGCCAAAAGAATGACTTCTTAATGATACAATTTATTTGAGAAGATTCCCCCACCATGGGCATTGGCAGTATGCTTAATCTGTATACATAAAAGACTATTTCCAACTGATGAGTTCTCTACTCTATTTGTGTTCAATCTTCCTTCTGATTTTTAGTCCTAACTTTTTAGCCTTTGGCCTTTCTCAGGATGTATCCCTTTCAGCAAGTGTAGGAGAGATGAGCATGGAGGAAAACTCTGCTGTAAGCCTGCTTAGGCTGGAATCTTGGTTTCACCATTTACTTACTATGTGACTTTGGATGGATTATTTAGCTTCTCTATATCTGGGTTTATTCACCTGTACAACAGAGATAATAATAATCACTATCTCATAGGGTTGTTCTGAAGATAAAGTGTGAAAATATATAAAAAATGCTTACAGTCTGTGGAAAATAGTATGCAGTATATTAGTGATAGCAATTATTTTTATCATGTTACAACCTTTCATTTTCACCAGTTTATGAGGCACTAGAGGAAAGTAAGGATAAAGTAAGGATAAACATTGTAACTCAGAAGTACCTTAGAAGGCACTGTAAATACTCCTATATCCTGTTCTCTTCTCCCACTCCCCAACACCAGTTGCATTCCTATTTCTTCTATCCATTTTTTCTTCAGAAATTTCAAGCCCCTCACCTATTTTCATGCCTTTCTTTGCTCTGAATTCCAACATATTTTTACCAACCAAATTTTTCCCTCTTCATATGCTCCTCTCTTCACTTGACTTATCTAACATTCTTATTGTTCACTAATCTCCAGGATAGTAGAACACCAGTGGGACCTTTCTGCATTTTTCATTGGGAGTCTTTGGGTCAATTAATATTTGTGCTTAAAACATGAGAGTAGTTGTCCTACTTCTGCCATGAATTATTAATTGACCTAGGCAATTGAATCAGAGTTATGTATTACATCATTGTTTTATTAGAAATGATACCAGTCTTCTAATGAATTCTGGAGGGATTTTTTTAGAAAGGCAGTAATGTAGATGGTGAGTGGAATCTTTTATCCCAATAAAATGGTCTTAAGGCTGATTATAAGACTACTCTAACAGAGCCCCTTTCCTTGTGAAAAGTTTTAATGAATCTTATATGAATCTTATTATGGGCAGATGTTTCTGATATTTTCATGAGGAGCAACTACTTTAGATTTCATTGAAGACATGAGCTCATTAGAGTGAGGGAATTAGGGACTCAGATCAAAACTGGGGTACTGTTAGTCATAAAACTCCCTTGTAGAGTAACTGTGTGTGTTTGTGGGGATGTATGTGCTCGCACTTTCCTTGACATGGGAATTCCCAGCAAATATCCAAAAGGGTTACATGGCAGAATTAACCTGCTTATAGTTCTAGTAGTACATCTAGGGGCTGGGTGTTCATGCCCCAAGGACTGCTGGTGTGTCATTTGTAACACTGATGTTTGGAAATGCTAGCAAATTTCCTTACCTGTAGTGGAATAATTTATGAGATGACAGAATTAATTTCTCACCCCATTTCTATGTCAATGGACAGAATGTCTATTTAAATAAGGGATAATTTCTTCATTGACAAAAATAGAATCATCACTAAAAGGTACAAACCAGCAGCTGGAAAATCTGTACATGGAAATACCAATGACTGTGGGCAGCAGAAATTAGTTACTTTGGCAAATACTAGACATGTCTCATACACATTCAAGTCATATTTAATATGAAACTCCAGCTTATCCTAGGCAAAACCATATGTTCATTATAAAAGACAAGGAAAGTTATCATTTTGAGGGTTAGGACTATTGCTTATAATCAAGAATAGACACCAAACTTTTCCAGAATATGAATAACAGTTGAATAAAGAGATAGGTGATATATATAGAAAAGATTGATGGGGAAAAGTAAAGAAACTCAGACACTTTGCATTTTTAACATACTTATCACATACATTTGTCACAAAGGCATAAAAAAAAAGGTCCCTCAAAGTAGGCTTAGTTTAGTTCACTACAAGATATATCCTGTGAAAACACATTTTACATTCTCTGCAGCTTATAATATTCTATCTACAATTTTTTTTAAACAATTAGATAGCACTTGAGATTACATTGGTCAAAGTTGAAATCTATTCATTTACTTATATTGAGGTATAATGACATACAACATTACATTAGTTTTAGGAACAACATAATGTTTTAATATTTGTATATATTATGAAACAATCAACACACTAAGTCTAGTTAACATTCAACACCACACGTAGTTACAGAATTTTTCTTTTCTTATGATAACTTTTAAGATCTACTCTCTTAGAAATTTTCAAATATGCAATACAGCACTATTAACTATAGTCAACATGCTGTATCTTACGTGCCCATGACTTAATTATTTTATAACTGAAAGTTTGTATATTTGACCCCTTTCACCCATTTCACTCAAAGTCAGCCTCTGGCAACCACCATTCTGTTCTCTGTATCTATGAGCTTTTTTTACTTTTTAATTCCACGTATAAGTAAGATCACATGGTTTTTTTCTTTTCTCTAACTTATTTCACTTAGCATAATGCCCTCAAATTCCGTCCATGTTGTCTCAGATGACAAAATTACATTTTTTGTGGCTAAAAAATAGTCCATTTTATTTAGATATATATACCACATTTTCTTTATCCATTCATTCATCAGTAGACATTTAGGTTGTTTCAGTATCCTTGCTATTGTAAATAATGCTACAATAAACCTGAGGGTGCATATATCTTTTATGCTTAGTGTTTTCATTATTTTTCAGATAAATACACAGAAGTATCATATGGTAGATCATATATTGGTTCTATTTTTAATTTTTTGAGGAGCCTCCATCCTGTTTCCATAGTGGCTGCACCAATTTATGTTCCCACCAACAGTGTACAAGTGTTCCATTTGCCAGCATTTGTTATCTCTTGTCTTTTTGATAATAGCCATTTTAACAGGTGTGATATGATATCTCATAGTGGTTTTGATTTTCACTTTTCTGAATATTAGTGATGTTGAGCATCTTTTCATGTGCCTGTTGGCCATCTGTATGTCTTCTTTGGAAAATAATCTATTCAGATACTCTGCCCATTTAAAAAATCTTGGTTCTTATTGGTTTTTCTATTCAGTTGTATGAATTCTTTACATATTTTGGAATTTAACCCCTTAACAGATGCATGATTTGGAAATATTTTCTCCCATTCTGCAGATTACCTTTTCATTTTGTTGATGGTTTCCTTTGCTGTGAAGAAGCTTTTTAGTTTGATGTGTTCTTACTTGTTTATTTTTGCCTTTGTTGCTTTTGCTTTTGGTGTCAAATTCAAAAAATCATCAAGATGGAGGTCAAAGAGCTAATGCCTATGACTCCTTGCAGGAGTTTTATGGTTTCAGGTCATAGATTTAATTCTTTAAACCATTTTCAGTTATTTTTTGTGTATGATGTAAGATAGTGATCCAGTTTCATTTTTTTGAATGTGGCTCTCCAGGTTTCCCAATGCCATTTATTGGAGAGACTCTCATTTTCCCATTGTTATATTCTTGGCTTTTTTGTCATAAGTTAATTGACCATATATGTGTGCATTTATTTCTGGGCTCTCTATTCGATTCAATTGATCTATATTTCTGTTGTTATAGTAACACCATACTATTTTGATAACTATCTTTTGAACCAGGGAGTGTGATGCCTCCAGCTTTTTTTTTGTTTCTCAAGATTGCTTTTGAATCCTACTACTGGGCATATACCCAGATAAAACCATAATTCAAAAAGACACATGCACCCCAATGTTCATTGCAGCGCTATTTACAATAGCCAGGTCATGGAAGCAACCTAAATGTTCATCAACAAGATGAATGGATAAAGAAGATGTGGTACATATATACAATGGAACATTACTCAGCTGTAAAAAAAAGAGCAAAATTGGGACATTTATAGAGACATGGATGGACCTAGAGACTGTCATACAGAGTGAGGTAAGTCAGAAAGAGAAAAACAAATATCGTATAGTAACATATATATGCAGAATATAGATAAATGGTACAAATCAGCCAATCTGCAGGGCAGAAATAGAGTCACAGATGTAGAGAACAAACATATGGACACCAAGTGGGGAAAGCAGGGGTGGAGTTGGGGTGGGACGAATTGGGAGATTGGGATTGACATATACACATTACTAATAAGAAAAAAATATCAAATTGTACACTTTAAATACATGCAGTTTATCGTATGTCAATTATATCTCAATAAAAGTTGTTAAAAAAAGATTGCTTTTGGTATTCAGGGTCTTTTGTGGTTCTACACAAATTTTAGTATTATTCTGTTTCTGTGAAAAATGCCATTGGAATTTTGATATGGATTGTACTGAGTCTGTAGATTGAGCTATAGATTGAATTGTAGATTTGTGAAATATGGACACTTTAACAATCAGTCTCATTCCATGCTCACAGAATCTTTCTATTTTTTATGTCTTCTTCAATTTTTAATCAATATTTTATGGTCTTCAATGTACAGGTTTTTTACTTCCTTGTTTAAATTTGTTCCTAGTTATTTTTGATGCAATTGTGAACAAGATTGATTTTTAATTTTTCTTTCTGATAGTTCATTATTAATGTATAAAATGTAACAGACTTCTGTATATTTACTTTGTATCCTGCAACTTTACTGAATTCATTTATTAGTTTTAATAGGTTTTTTTGGGGGGTAGAGTCTTTAGAGTTTCCTCCATATGATATCATGTATTCTGCAAATAGTGACAATTTTACTTCTTCCTTTTCAATGTGGATTCCTTTTATTTCTTTTTATTGCCTAATTATTCTGGCTAGGACTCTCAATATTATGTTGAATAGAATTGGCAAGAGTGGAAATCTTTGTTTTGTTCCTGATCTTAGGAAATACTTTTAGCTTTTCACTGTTGCATATGATTGTTAGTTCTGGGCTTCTCGTATATGACCTTTATTATTTTGAACCATGTTCCCTCGACACTTACTTTCTTCAGTTTTTAGCATAAATGGATATTGAGTTTTGTCAAATGCTTTTTTTATATCTATTGAGATGATTATTTGATTTTTACACTTCATTTTTTAATGTGGTGTATCACTGATGGATTTGCAGATGTTGAACCATCCATGCATGCCTGGAATCAATTTCATTTGATCATGATGTATGCTCCTTTTAATGTATTCTTAAATTCAGTTTGGTAATTTCTTTTAGCTTGAGAGCAGAATGAAAGGGACAGAGAAAACAATCAGTGAACTAGAAGGGAGAACCACAGAAACTACCCAAGCCAAGCAACATAGAGAAGAAAACACAGAAAAAAAATCCAACAGGGCTCACAGGGACTTGTGGCACAATAACAATAGTATCCAAATTTTTAGAATAATACAACCTTCCAAGACTGACTCATGAAGAAATAGAAAATCTGAGTTCACTGATCACTAGTAAACAGATTGAAACAGTAATCAATAACCTCCCCCCCAAAAAAGTCTGGGGCCAGATGGCTTCATAGGTGGATTCTACCAAGCATTCAAATAAGATTTAATACTTATTCTCAAAAAATTGAAGAGAAGGAAACACATCCTAACTTATTTAACAAGCCCCAAATCACTGTCATACTAAAACCAGACAAGGACAGCACAAAAAAGAAAATTGCAGGCCAATATTTTTGATAAACATAGATAAAAAATCCTCAATATGATATTAACAAACCAAATTTACCATTATGTCAAATGGATCATAAACAATGATCAAGTGAGATTTATTCCAGGAATGTGAAGATTCAACATCTTCGAAGCAATCAAGATGATACACTACAGTAATAAAGGTAAAAAACCTATGATAATTTCAATAGATGTAGAAAAAGTATTTGACAGGATTCAACACCAATTTGTAAATAAAATGGGTATACAAAGAACCATACCTCAACATAATAAAGGCCATATATGTCAAAGCCACAGCTAACATCACTTTCAATGGTGAAAAACTGAAAGCTATCCCCATAAGATCAACAAGACAAAGATGTCCACTCTTGCCATTGTTATTCAACACAGCATTGGAAGTCCTAAATAGAGCAATTAGGCATGAAAAAGAAATAAAAGGCATCCAAATTAGAAAGAAAATAGTAAAACTGTCACTATTTAATTTCTCTTTTGATTTCTTCTTTGACCAATTGGTTGTTCAGTAGCATGTTATTTAATCTCCACATATTTTTTATTTTTCTCAGTTTTCTTCTTGTAATTCATTTCCAGTTCCTAAAATTGTGATTTAACTCATAATTTGGGACTTATAATAGGCCATCTGTAAAAATATTAAGAAATCTGTAAAATTACCAACACATCAAAATATTGTCTTCCATTATAAAAGAATCTCAATGAAACAAAATAAGAACAATGGAAAACAAAAATATCAAATTAGAGATTTGGTTTACTACTTTCCCTAAGTCTCTTATCATTAGAAATCAAACATCCCAGAATATGGAGTAATTATACTTTTTCTATTTATTCTATAACTAAAAGTCCTGGACATAATATGTAGAATAAACAGGATATTCTGAAAGGTGGGGAGAGACATCTGACCAGTGTGGGACCTCAGGACTTGAGGAACAACATGGTAGTGAGTTCCCATGTCTTCATTTGGCCTCTTATATCTCAGACTTGGAGGAACATGTGTCCCTGACTTGAATGCCAGTAAGTACAGGCAAAGAAAATTGCCCCCAAAAAAGCCTGCTCTTTCTAGTCAAAAGACCAGTGAACGGGTAGCTTAATAAGACAGAAAACTTTTAGACAATAATCTTGCTATTCTAGTCAAACACTAAAGAGTAACCAGTGCTCCATCCACACCATGCAAGGCTAAGTGGAAATCCTAAATTTACACCACTGTGAGCCTGTGATGAGGTGCTGCAACATGTCCACCAGGACAAGGTGCTAGATGTAGGGAGCCAAGACTTTCACCCCCAGTGGCCAGTACATCCCACTACAGTATAAGTGGAGACTGCTTGGGGAGCATGGATTTCCACCCTCACCTGACAGCATAAGGTCTTCCTCTACCTCCTTGCTGAGATGATGTCTGCTGAGGCCTAGTGAATGGTCAGGACTTTCAACATTGCTGCAGTAATAATGTCACCTCCACTTGGTGTCAGTGGAGACTATATGCAGAACCAGAACTCCCACCCCCACTTAGCAGTAGAGAGGATCCCTTCTGCCCCACACACATCAGTTGCCAAAGGAGACCAAGTGGGAAACACTGGCTTCTACCTCCACCTGGAAGTAATGAGGTGTTCCCTTTCCCCTGCCAGGTGGAGTCAGAGGAAGCCAGCTAAAACAAAAGATTTTTTTTTTAAATTCCAAAGTCTCATAACAAAATTAGAAAATATCCAGTTCTCAATAGAAAATCACTCATTGTAACAAAGGCCAGCAAGATTTCAAACTGAATGAAAAAATAGAATCAGTAGATGCCAACGCTGAGATAACAGAGATGCTAAAAATGATCTGACAGATTTTAAAGCAGCTATGATAAAAATATTTCAATGAGAAAGTACAAATACCCGGAGCAAATAAAAATGATCAAATCTCAGTAAAGGAAAGAGGATATAAAGGAGAACCAAATGGAAGTTTTAGAATTGAAAATTATAGTAACTGAAAAAAAAAAAACCCTCAGTGAATGAGCTTGAGAGAAGAATGGAGGGGGCAGAGGAAAGAATCAGTAAACTAGAAGACAGAATATAGGAATTACCCAACCTGAATAATAAAGAGAAAATACACTGAATATAGAGGTAACAGAGCTCACAGGGGCTTGTTGAACAACAACAATATCCATTATTGGTATCATTGGAGTCACAGAGGTAAGGGGGGAAAGAGACAGAGAGAGAGAGAGAGAGAGAGAGGCTAAAAAAGGGAGAAAGACATAAATTCTTTCTGACTATGTATTCAAGAAGTTGGGTGAATCTCAAAACAAGATAAACACAAAGAAATCTATTCCAAGATACAACATAATTAAGCCTCTTTCTTTAATTACTTTGTTAGAAGTCAGGTCAAGTTAGGAGATGTGTGGCAAGCAAGAGAGTGGAGTTAAATGTAACATTTCCTGAATACTGGCTGGATGAAAGTTCCTCTGAACTATCAGTATTTATACAGCACTTTCACATATGAAAGTACACACTTCCCTACGTAACCAAGAACATCAGGCATAGAAAATTCAGGAACAGTGTATATCAAATTCTGTTTACAGGTGTTTAAATTGCCAGCTGCTGACTACAATATCTTAGTATTTGGTTTTCATATATGCCATCTTGTTTTTCAAAATAAACATATTCAAAGATACAAAGAACAATTTTATTTCCTTCAGACCTTAACACAATATCAAGAGTTCGGACATAATGTCTGGATATTTTCTCAATTTCTCTAGGCAAGACTTCATGGCAAGACACTGAAAGAAGCTACACATATAGGTAAGATGCTACACACATAGAAGCTACAAGATTCTGAAATCACCACTCACCTTTCTGTTTCTGTAGGTTTTTAACTTCCCTTTTGCATTTATGTCAGTCACAGGAATAAGATGACTAATGCATAGTTAGTATCTTTGTGAATGATAAGCAGGGACTATATCATAGATGCCTTCTTCATAAAGTTTTTAGTCCTTGATGCTCACTCTGGAATTTTATCTCATTCTTGAGGAGGTGTATACACTAGTAACTGGGTACTTAGGATCAATACCATGACACAAAAGCTTTTTCCTTAATGGGGCAACATTTATCAATTCACAAGTATATGCCACAAATACTATCCCATGAAGTGTTTGATTAATTCCTCAATTCAGATTCCTGCAGTAGTGTACTTTATGTGTCCAATGTCAAAATTTGAAATATTTACTTTTAAAAAAATTGCCTTCAGTAAAGATGTGATTTACAAGACCTATTACCTTGTATGTTTTGAATGTTGGCACCAAAATCTCATTACTGGTCATAACGTCTGCGCTTTTCTCTTCCTGGTGTTGCAGAGTGCTGTGCATTAGCAAATACCTCCTGCTGTATGTGAATCAACACTACTGGTATTGTAGAAACTCAAACATAACCACTTAGTATATCTTTAGTAAACAAGAGCTAGTTTCATTAAACTTGGCCTGATTATTTACACAAGTGGATCAAGGATGGTGATTTTATGTACATTCTTAAATATATGATATTCCAGTTAAAGCTTTGGTGATATTTATGGGGCTTATTTAACCTGAGTTTCTTAAAAATACCTGATAATAAGAAATCTTAGGTTAGATTTTTTTTTCATTTTAAAATCATTTTACTGTTATATACCACAGTCACATTTGAATTGGCAGAACTGTTCCCATGACAGACAAGACAGAGACCTGTCATTTAAGGAAGAATAAGTGAAGGTTTTCATAAAGCTTGAGAGGACTCCCACAGTAACTAACACAAGGATGGATGCAGCAATCTCAGACAATGGTGT
The DNA here is from genome assembly GCF_030028045.1 of Hippopotamus amphibius kiboko. Lineage (NCBI taxonomy): Eukaryota > Metazoa > Chordata > Mammalia > Artiodactyla > Hippopotamidae > Hippopotamus > Hippopotamus amphibius. The sequence continues at coordinate 70,984,161 of NC_080203.1, read as the reverse complement.
GCAAGTAGGTAGGAACAAAGGGTACTCCAACAGTAGCTGGCCTACATGTGTTGGCCTGAGACCACTGCTGTTTCCTAAGGGGAATTTCTTAATATGTTTGGTAAGCAGATCACTTGCAATAGACATATAAGTGGAGTAGGGTGACACTTCTTCAGAATAAATTATACACGTTTCTGGGCACGTTCTAGAAATCTCATTGGTGATAAATGGTTGCTGAAATATGATTCTGCAAAGGTAATCCCATAAATGGACATCCAGAAAACTTTACAACTGGTGAAATTCTTAGGCCAAAAAATAAATAGCCACACATACCAAACCTACACACCATGAAATAAAATGGTGCCATGTTAGGCCTTCTGAAAGAACCAGAGCAGGAAAGACTATTGAAAGAGAAGATCCTCATCCTTCTCTTCAGCCAGAAGATTAGCAGGCTCCATCACCTCTCCAGCTGCCCTCCATTGCTCCAAGTCCTTCTCAGACTTTTCCTTGAGAATCTTTTTCTTCTCCTATATTTTCTTTAACCTATAGAACTCTTCTTGCTCTCTCTCATCCAGCTCTGTGATGATATAAGAAAAGTACATTCAATCCGGGGAATGATGACATGTTCAATGGCATTTACACACCTGTTGGTTATCTTAATAGCTTCATCCAAAGTAACAAAGGAAGTCTGCAGTGAAGCTAGTTCCACCAGTAGTTCCACTGTCTTGGCATAATTCCTCTTCAATTTAGCCAATTGTTCCCCACCTCTGGCTAAACCAGTCAGTTCATAACTGTCAGTTCCTTCATGGTAATGTTCAAATACTGGCAAAGTAACACCTGCTACATTATCTTTCTTTGCTCTAATTTTCACTTGGGATTTATTTACATTTTGGATAACTGTGGTCCTGAAATCCCCTGCTGTGAACTTGGCCTCAGCAAGGGAAAAGGCAGCTTCTCTCATCACTTCACCCATCAACATTTTAGTCTCTATTATCTTCTTAAGGATCTGTCAAAATTGAAGAGTTAAGGCATCAGATTTTTTCTTCAGGAGGTTTTGACCTGTCTGTGCTCCTTTTAACTGAGCCTTCATGATGGTCTGTGCCATTCACAAGGGAAAGATTTCAATTCGGTCTTTGCCCAACGTTCTGACAATGACTGTTCAGCTCAGGTCCCTGGCCGGGCAATCGTGGCTGCAACAACCCCAGCCATTGAGTCTTTCTCTACCGGAGTCAGCTGGTTCTCTTAGGTTAGATTTTTTTTTTTTACACAGGGTTTTTATATTTAATATAGTACTTCTCACCATGGAGATGTTACTGTTAATATAAAGATTTTTTTTTTGTTAAACATTAATTCTCTTCTCCATTTCAATGCCAATATCAAGTAACTTTTTTAACATTAAATCTTTTCTCCATTTCAATGTTAGATACATTGAATACATTTTCCAAACTTTTTCCCCCAAAGAGATGTTTTAATTTTTGATTGATTGTACTTAATATCTAGGTACAATATTAACTTGGCAGACAACAAAACAAAAATTCAATAAAAATATTATGAAAAGACTCCTCAATGATGCAGGAGGCAGTGATTATAACTGAACAGTGGCAATTTCCTAGGATCTTGGACAAGAGTTTCCATCTTCCTATTGAGAATTCTGAAACTATGAAATATTACTTACGCAAATTTCAGCTGTCTCACTTCTTTGACCTTCTTTCTAACTAGCAAATGCAAATTACAGGTGTCATTTTTCAGTGCATTATTTGTTGTGAAGAAAACATTTTGTTTTCCATTTAACATAGTATATCAATTTGTTCCTATTTACAGGGAAATAATCAAGACTATGAAACTACCCAATTTACTGTTTCTTGCGAACTTTCAGACACCAAAGCTCAGTTCTGAACCTCAATAGCACAAAGGTTTTCAGGACAAGGTTTGATTCAGGAGGCCCTTCAAAGTCACATCTGTCCATTTCTCTTTCATGCATATACCCCCAAACAAGCACAAATGCCTGTAATGCTGAGAACCACACCTAACAAGAGAGCGATTGCATCTCCCGCTTCTACTGCTTCAACAACAGGCAGCACCAAAAGAAATGAAAAGAGGACCAGGAACAATTGTGTTGAAACTAAGGTCATGATGTTGAGATCTTGAGGTGGCTGGTTCTTGAAGGCTGAAGGTTTCAAAGAAAGCGGTATTTAATTCTATCTGACTCCCTTCCAGGAGCTCCAGATGCTGAGGCTAAGAGGTTCCACATGACAGCGCCTTCAAGGAAGCAGCCATTACAGGAATCTAGGTTAGATTTTTAAGAACCTTGCCAGGATGAGAAACCAAGCCAAAGACTTGCCCAATTGTGTCCTGTTGCAAGGGGAACAATCTCTTATTGAACTTAATGTAAACATCTATAATGTCATGAAAAATAAGAATACTTAAAAAGAATTTCTAAATGCTGAAGGAATAAAGTAGAGAGAAAAAGATACATATTCCACTTTAGTTCACAAAAGTATACTTTACCAAATTGTTGTAAGTTATAGATAGCTTAAAAGTAAGGAGGATTCTCCACACAGCCCGCTGCTGCCATCTTGAACTGAGGTGTCCATGCGGTGATTTTGTACCAGGAACTCTGTTCTGAAGTACCTGGTGCCAGGCCTCTGTACTCAATACCCTTGAGCAAGTGAAACTAGACTAAGCACAAAGGAAAAGAAAAAGCTACACAGCTTTAAGAGAGTGCTGGTACTTGAAGGCTGGCTCCTACTGGGACCAGTTCTATCCAGACAGTTCCAAATGCATCAGGAATACACCAAAAGATGCAGTAATTCCCACAGAAAACTGGTTGAACAATATCAGAAGACCTTGGGCACCAGAAAGGACTGCAAAGATCCCAACTTAACTGGGTAGGACAGAGGCAGAAAAAAAAAAAAAGAAAAGAAAGAGGAGGAGAAGAAAGGAAAGGGATGGGTCCTACACCTTGGGGTCGGGGGGGGGGGTTGAAATAGAGGGGAGTTTGCCGAATTCGGGGAAACCCCCCTTATCTGATGGGGAAACTCCCTCTACAACGTGAAATTTGACTGGGTCAGAAGGGAGGCATTTGGAACTGTCCAAATAGGGTGAAGTGGCTGATCTGTGGCACATGGGAAAGAGAAACACTCAGAGGGCCTGTACCACGGCTCTGTGTGTCCTGGACTGAGACATGGGTTCACAGCTGTACAGGGGGTCTGGGAGCTGGAATGTGGGAACTGGAGAACTGGTTCAGGGTGAGAAACATTGTTGGCTATGGAGAGATGGACTGAGGGGACAGGAGGGAAGAAATCCGCAGCAGAGAATGCCTACCTCAGAAAGCTGGGTGGCCATGGTGGTGGTGTGCTACTGCTGACTCACAAGTGGGGGGAGGAGCCACTGTTGTAGCCTCTCCTTTGGGGCCTGTGACAAAAAAAAAGGGAGGATCTGGCTGTCACAGTCAACAAGGGATAGAAAAAGCCTCCATGGCGGGGCTGGCCAGGTGTGCCTGCGGCTGAGAGCCAGAAGAAGTCTGCATGGAAAGACATCTCTGGAGACATTCCTATTACACCCAAGCCCACCAGCTTCCCTCTGAAATTGGTGTCACTGATGCTGCCAGGGATCCCTCGGCACAGGCAGGGTACTACTGCTGGCTCACACGCAGGGGAAGGAGCCACTATTGTACCCTCTGTCCCCACATACCAGTGCCTACAGATGAACAATAAAGGAAGCTCTGCTGGTTGAAGAGTAATACAAAAATCCACTGAGGGCTGCCCCTCAGGCACCTTGTGCCAGACACAGGTAGAGAATCACACTAAGGCCAGATTTCTTATACCCATGGCTGCCAGCATCCCTGCACATTCAGTGTCATCCACAGGGCTCCCGCGATCCAAGCAGGGTGCTACTGCTGAGTCACATGCAGGGAGAGGAGCCACTATCAAAGCCTCTCTCTCCTCACACACCTGCACCTGCAAATGAAAAATAAAGGAAACCCGCACTGAGGCTGACCCAAAGAGATCCAAGGCAGCCTCAGGACCAGACGCTGGCAGTTAGACCACATGCAGAAGCAAGGACAAAACCAAAGCTGAACACCAGGGAGAGGGGGAATAAGGAAGAGGGTCTAAAATCTTTCCATCAGATATACACACTGCAGACTAAGTCCCTGTGATCAGCTAGGTAGACCCTATGTCTTTAGAATATCAGAGTAGATAATGAACATTCCCACAAATGAAAAAGATTTAGCTCTGGAATCTGTGGACTGTGGGAGCAAGCACACATAGAAACTGGGCCAGATCAGAGCCTAAGTGGACCTCATAGGACCCACAGAAGGTCCAGAATCCAACCCAGAGGCGGAAGAGGGCCTCTTGGGAAGGTGAAGGTGTCCTGAGGCTCAGGGTGTGTACAAGGACTCTTACAACTAAGACCCAAAGAAAACAGAATTACTATTAATTCTATTGATCTGATCCATTCTGTGGTCATTTCTAGCTTCTGATTTTTATTTATTATTTTTACATTCTTAGTCCTAAGGGATCTTCACATTTTATAACATTTTTTATTCTATTTTTTACTTTTATTTTATTTTTAGCCTTCTTATATATTCCTATTTCTAGCTAGCTTTTTTGTAGTGCTGAGTTTATCTCCCCATCTTCCTTTCTTCTTCATCTTTAATACATTTCTACTTTTTTTCCTTTTATATTTCCAATCATACAACACTCTTCTGTTGCTCTGTGTTCTATCTCTTTTCATTTTATTTTATTATACTTTTCATCAATATTGTTGGCCTGCTCTGTTTCCTTGCTTTATTCTTCAAATGACACACTGCTTTGGTTTTTGTTAGTAGGTTTTGTCTTTATCTTAGTTCAAATTATAATTGTTTGATTTCGTTTTGGGGATCTTCAGTGTATCTGGTTGTTCTCTTGTTCTTTGATATATATGCTCCCTGTTTCCATTTTGTCCCTGTTATATTTGGTCCTCTTTTTCACAATTTCCCTGTGTTTGTTTGTTTGTTGGTTGGTTGGTTTGCTTTTGTTTTGAATTTTTATTGGTTTTCTCTTTAATTGTCTGATTGTGGTCTTCTGTCAGGTTATTCTAATGCTTTATGTTCTATGGGGTTGTGTTTTCATGTTTCTTGTGCATCCATGTGTTTCCTTGACTCAGTATTTGTTTGTTTGACTTAACCTTTTGCCATTACTCTGGGGCTTGGATAGCCTTTTTAATCCTCTTTATTGCTGGGATGAGCAACCTCTGGAGTCTGGATTCCTTGAACAGAAGTCAAGTTGGAAGCTCTGGGGAGGGAGCACTGAGTCCAGGATTCTAGATCACTAGAGAGACCTCAGCCATAGGGAAGATTAACCACAGAGAATTCTCACTGAGGCCTCTATCAGAGTCTAAGACCTGGCTTTACCCAACTGCCTACAACTGCTAGTGCTGGATACCTCACACCAAACTACAAATAAGACAGGAACACAAACCCACCCATCAGCACACAGACCACTTAAAGCCATATTAAGCTCACAGATATTCTAAAACACACCACCCAAAATGTCCCTGCTCATCAGAGGGAAAAGACTCAGATCCACACACCAGAAAGCAGGCACCAGACCCTCCCATCAGGAATCCTACTCAAGACACTGGACCAACCCCAACACAGGGGGCAGAGAACAGAAACAAGAAGAATTACTACTAGGCAGCATATAGAAAGGAGACAGCAAATACTATAAATTAGAGAAAATAAGAAAACAAAGAAACACTTTGCAGGCAAAGGGGCAAGATAAAAACCCAGAAGACCAAGTAAATGAAGAGGAAATAGGCAAATTAACAGAAAAATAATTCAGAGTAATGATAGTAAAGATGATCCAAAATCTCAAAAACAAAAAAGAGAAAATACAAGAAACATTTACTAAGGAACTAGAAGAACTAAAGAGCAAACAAACAGTAATGAGCAACACAATAACTGAAATTAAAAAAACTCTAGATGGTATAAACAGCAGAATAATTTAAGCAGAAGAATAAGTAAATGAGCTGGAAGATAGAAAGGTAGAAATAACTGCCACAGAGGAGGAAAAAGAAAAGAATAAAAAGAATGGAAGACAGTCTCAGAGACCTTGGGGACAAGATTAAGCACACCAACATTCGAATCTTGGTGTCCCAGAGGAAGAGGAAAAATAGAAAGGGTCTGAGAAAGTATTTGAAGAGATTATAGTGGAAAACTTCCACAACATAGGAAAGGAAATAGTTAATCAAGTCCAAGAAGCACAGAGAGTCCCATACAGAATAAACCTAAGGAGAAATACACTGAGACACATATTAATCAAGCTAATGAAAATTAAACACAAAGAAAAAATATTAAAAGCAGCAAGAGAAAAGCAACAAATAACATACAAGGGAAAACCCATAAGGATAACAGCTGATCTCTCTGCAGAAACTCTGCAGGCCAGAGGGAGTGGCAGGATACACTTAAAATCTTGAAAGAGAAAAACCTACAGCTGAGAATACTCTACCCAGCAAGAATCTCATTCAGATTAAATGGGGAAATCAAAAGCTTTAGAGACAAGCAAAAGTTAAGAGAAGTCAGCACCACCAAACCAGCCTTACAACAATTGCTAAAGGAACTTCTCTAGGCAGGAAACACAAGAGAAGGAAATGAGCTACAAAAATACAGCCTAAACAATTAAGAAAATGGGAGTAGGAACATACATGTCAATAATTACCTTAAATGTAAATGGATTAAATACTCCAACCACAAGACACAGACTGGCTGAATGGATACAAAAACAAGACCCTTATATATGCTATCTACAACAAACACACTTCAGACCTAAGGACACATACAGACCGGAAGTAAGGGGATGGAAAAGATATTCCATGCAAGTGGAAGTCAAAAGAAAGCTGGAGCAGTGATACTCATATCAGATGAATTATACTTTAAAGACTATTACATGATACAAGGAAGGGCACTACATAATGATCACTAATGGGGAAAATTTCTCATTTTCAATTATGCTTTTGACAAGGTGTGCATTTTAAATATACACTTTTTAAAATTTTTTTGGGGTACACCAAGTTCAATCATCTGTTTTTATACACATATCCCCGTATTCCCTCCCTCCCTTGACTGCCCCCATTACACCCTCCCTCAAGTCCCCCCCACCATCACCGTCCCAGTCCTCTAAGGCATCTTCCATCCTCGAGTTGAACTCCCTTTGGTATACAACAACTTCCCACTGGCTATCTATTTTACAGTTGGTACTATATATATGTCTGTGCTTCCCTCTCGCTTCGTCTCAGCTTCCCCTTCACCCCCTGCCCCCTCCCAAATCTCGAGCTCTCCAGTCCATTCTCTGCACCTGCATCCTTGTTCTTGCCACTGAGTTCACCAGTACCATTTTTAGATTCTGTATATGTGAGTTAGCATACAATATTTGTCTTTCTCTTTCTGACTTACTTCACTCTGTATGACAGACTCTAGGTCTATCCACCTCATTATATATAGCTCCATCTCATCCCTTTTTATAGCTGAGTAATATTCCATTGTATATATATGCCACATCTTCTTTATCCATTCATTTGTTGATGGGCATTTAGGTGGCTTCCATGTCCTGGCTATTGTAAAGAGTGCTGCAATAAACATGATGGTACATGTTTCTTTTGGGATTATGGTTTTCTTTGGGTATATGCTCAGGAGTGGGATTACTGGATCATATGGTAGTTCTATTTGTAGTTTTTTAAGGAACCTCCAAATTGTTTTCCATAGTGGCTGTACCAACCTACATTCCCACCAACAGTGCAGGAGAGTTCCCTTTTCTCCACACCCTCTCCAACATTTGTTGTTTCCAGAGTTTGTGATGATGGCCATTCTGATTGGTGTGAGGTGATATCTCATTGTAGCTTTGACTTGCATTTCTCTGATGATTAGTGATGTTGAGCATCTTTTCATGTGTTTGTTGGCCATCTGTATGTCTTCTTTCGAGAAATGTCTATTGAGGTCTTCTGCCCATCTGTGGATTGGGTTATTTGCTTTTTTGGTATTAAGCTTCATGAGCTGCTTGTATATTTTGGAGGTTAATCCTTTGTCCATTGTTTCATAGGCAATTATTTTTTCCCATTCTGAGGGTTGCCTTTTAGTCTTGTTTATGGTTTCTTTCGCTGTGCAAAAGCTTTTGTTTCATGAGGTCCCATGTGTTTATTCTTGATTTTATTTCCATGATTCTAGGAGGTGGGTCAAAAAGGATGTTGCTTTGATGGATGTCATAGAGTGTTCTGCCTATGTTTTCCTCTAGGAGTTTTATAGTGTCTGGCCTTACATGTAGGTCTTTAATCCATTTGGAGTTTTTTTGTGTGTATGGTGTTAGGAAGTGTTCTAATTTCATTCTTTTACATGTTGCTGTCCAATTGTCCCAGCACCACTTATGGAAGAGGCTGTCTTTTTTCCATTGTATACTCGTGCTTCCTTTGTCAAAGATAAGGTGCCCATATGTGTTTGGGCTTACTTCTGAGTTCTCTATTCTATTCCATTGATCTTCCTTTCTGTTTTTGTGCCAGTACCATACTGTCTTGATCACTATGGCCTTGTAGTATAGTTTGAAGTCAGGAAGCCTGATTCCACCAACTCCATTTTTCCTTCTCAAGATTGCATTGGCTATTCGGGGGCTTTTGCGTTTCCATACAAATCCATAAGATTTCTTGCTCTAGTTCTGTGAAAAATGCCATTGGTAATTTGATGGGGATTGCATTGAATCTGTTAATTGCTTTGGGTAGTACAGTCATTTTCACGATGTTGATTCTTCCAATCCAGGAACATGGTATGTCCCTCCATCTGTTTGTGTCGTCTTTGATTGCTTTCATCAATGTCTTAAAGTTTTCTGCATACAGATCTTTTGTAAATATACACTTTTAAATTATGAATGTAGCTATGTATTTTACCTATAAGAATAAATATCAACCCTGAGCATTTCCATTTTTTAAAGATACTTATAATTTAGTACAGAACTGGAATTTTGGAAACCAAAAAAAAAAAGTATGGAAAGGGGTTCTTTAAATCTGGAAAACAAAACATGAAAGGACTAGCAACATTTCAGACAAAGTCATGTAAATTATAGTCATCCTCAAATTTATTTAGTCATGTGCAATTAATTATTCTTTTTCTTTTAAAAATTAATTCTTGATTAATGCTTGATCTTGAGTTGGCAGTTTTTCCATTAGAGTTCTAAATTTTGTGTTTTTTTAAATCCAGTTCAGTGATATGATCTCAAAATTATCAGAAACCTGTACTTGTCAAGAGTCCTTTCCATGAGTTGCTTTGAAGAAGAACCACTTTTGTAAAAGTATCAGAGTAAAACAATAACTGTCAGTAAATGTCAAAAGACTTGAAAGTGGCCATGAAGAAAGATCAGACAGCTCATTATAGAGCAAATAAAAAGATAATCTCATTATTATTATGACAAACATTTTGAGGTAGTAACTAGGATAACAACTGATAACATTATACCAAGACATATCATATCTTTAGGAATTCCATATAATTTCTAAAACAGTTACATCAATAACATGTATTTATACAAATATATATATTATCTAAATATGGTTTAGCATCACTTTTTATTTGACAATGCTCCTCAAACAGACCTAATTGGTTTATTATCTCCCTTTTATAAGGAGGGAGAACAAATCTTTTGAGTTGTTCCAAGGACCCTCTGGAAAATCTCAAAGTTACTTTCAAGTCAAGAAGATTTCATTTAGAATATGATTATTGCAAAGTGTGAAAAGTATTAGAAGATTTGAACACTTGATTAAATATGGTCTTGGTTATCAATTCAACCAAAGTGACAAATACTTCTAAAGCAAACATGGAAAGTCACATAGTTGTCAAAAATGTAGCTCTTGTAAAAACCTTAGCCTTTCTAATAGAGAACTCATCACCCCAAATAATCAAAGAACTGATAAAGACAACATGAAGCACGATAAATTACTTTGGTTAGATACAAAATGTTTGTTTTCCAGGTAGATTATCCAAAAGGTAAAGAAAAACCATTTTATAATTTCTTATAAAATGCAGACCAATTGTCTAAGGAAACTTTGTCTTTCTAAGTAATGAAAGAGAATTATATTTTAATTTTGCATAGGAATCTTATTGCTATTAAATCTTATTTTACAAATTCTTATAATAAATTCATTCAATTTTAGTGAGCTTGACCACATAAGATACTCTCTCTTTGTCCCTAATTTTTATATTTATTTATCTTTTTAAAACCCTTTTATTGGATACTTTTTGTTATTGTGATTTAATTTTTGAGAACTATACTTTTCCTGTTATTTGAAATTTGCGTATTTTTATTGAGATATAACTGAGTTACACTATTACATTATTTTCAGGTTACAACATAGTGATTCAAAATTTTTATAGATTATACTTTATTTAAAGTTATTATAAAATATTGTCTATGTTGCCTGTGCTGTGCAATACATACTTGAAGCTTATTTATTTTATATATAGTGGTTTATACCTCTTAATCCCTTACATCTATCTTGCACATTTTCCCTTAATTCTCCCCACTAGTAACCACTAGTTTGTTCTCTATGTCTGTGAGTTTGTTTTTTATATTCATCCATTTATTTTAATTTTTATATTCCACATATAGGTGATAGCAAAGAGTATTTTTCTTTCTCTCTGATTTATTTCACTAAGCACTATGCTTCTATCCATGTTGTTGCAAAAGGGAAATTTCATTCTTTTTTATGGCTGAGTTTATATATATATATATATATCAGCCTGTTTATTCATCTCATGATTAATACTTAGGTTGCTTCCATATTTGACTACTGTAAATACTGCTTCTATGAACTTTGGCTTGCATGCATTTTTCTGAATTAATGTTTTCATTTTCTTCAGATATATACCCAAGTATGGAATTGCTGGATCATATGGTAGTACTAATTTTATTTTTTTGTGGAACCTTTATACTGTTTCCATAGTGGCTGCATGAATTTACTTTCCCATCAACAGTATAAATATGTTCTACTTTCTCCACATCTTTGCCAACATTTGTTATTTGTGTACTTTTTGATGCTAGCCATTCTGACAGGTGTGAGGTGATATCTCATTTTGGTTTTAATTTTTATATCTCTGATAATTAGTGATGTTGAGCATCTTTTCATGTGTCTGTTGGCCATTTGTATATTCAGGTCTTCTGCCCATTTTTTAATTGAGCTGCTTTTTTTTTTTTGATATTGAGCTGTATGTGCTGTTTATATATTTTGGATATTAACCCCTTATTGGTTATATCATTTGCAAATATTTTCTTCTATTTAGTAGGTTGTTTTCTTTTGTTGATGGTTTCCTTTGCTGTGCAAAAGTTTTTAAGTTTATTTAGATCCCATTGGTTTATGTTTGCTTTTGTTTCCTTTGCCATAGCAGACAGATCCAAAAAATGTATTGCTACGATTTACATCAAAAAGTGTTCTGCCTAAATTTTCTTCTAGGAGTCTTATGTTTATCAGCCTCACATTTAGGACTTTAGTCCAGTTTGAGTTTATTTTTGTATATAGTGCAGGGAAGTGTGGAAATTTCCTTTTTTTATATGTAGCTGTAAAATTTTCCTAGCACGACTTATTGAAGCACTGTCTTTTCCTCATTGTATATTTTGCCTACTTTGTCATAGATTTTATTTTGTTTTGGCCACCATGTGACATTCAGGATGTTAGTTCCCCATCAGGGATTGAACCTGTGCACCCCTGCAATAGAAATGCAGAGTCCTAACTACTGGATCACCAGAGAATTCCCTGCCATAGATTAATTGACTGTAAGTGCATGAGTTTATTTCAGGGCTCCCTATTCTGTTTCACTGATCTATTTGTCTGTTTTTGTGCCAGTAACATACTGTCTTGATTACTGTAACTGTAGTACAGTGTGAAGACAGGGAGTGCGATACCTTCAGCTCTGTTCCTTTTCAAGATTTGGCTATAGACTCTTCTGTGATTCCATACAAAATTTAGAATTATTGTGTCTAGTTCCATGAAAAATGCTATTGATATTTTGGTAGGGATCACACTGAATCCATTGATTGCCTTGGACAATATTGTTCTTATAGAAAAATTAATTTCTCCAATCCCTGAACACAGTATATCATTCCATCTGTTGTCTTCAATTTCTTTCATTGGTGTCTTATAAATTACAGGTCTTTTACTTCCTTAGTTAGATTTATTCCTAGGTATTTTATTCTTTAAATGTGTTGGCAAATGAAATCGTTTTTCTAAATTTCTCTTTCTATTAGTTTGTTGTTAGTGTATAGAAATGCAACTGATTGCTGTATTATAATTTTGCATCCTACAAATTTAGTGAATTTATTGATGGGCTCTAGTAATTTTTCAGTGGTGATTTAAGAAGTTTCTATGTAAAGTATCATGTCATCTGCAAACAGTGAGAATTTTACTTCATTTCCCATTCTCATTCCTTTGATTTCTTTTTCTTCTCTGATTGCATTGGCTAGGACTTTCAATACTACATTGAATAAAAGTGGGAGGAGTGGACATCCTTGTCTTGTTGCTGGTCTTAGGGGAAATATTTTCAGTTTTTCACTGTTGAGTATGATGTTAGCTGTGAGATTATTATATATGACCTTTATTATGTTGAGGTATGTTTCCTTTATACACACCATTGTGAAGAGTTTTAGTCATAAATGGATGTTGAATTTTGTCAAAAGTCTTTTCTGCACTTATTCAGATGATTATATGATTACTCTTCAACTTGTTAATATGGTAAATCACATTGCCTGATTTGTGGATATGGAAGCATTCCTGCATCACTGGGATAAATCCCACTTGACCATGTGTAGATCCTTTTAACGTATTGTTGAAATCAGTTTGCTATCTGATTTTTTATCTTGTTTCTTCATTTGAAACATGTTCCTCTGTCTCCTTATTTTGCCTAATTTGCTGTTTTAATTTTTATGTATCTAGTTGGTTGTTTTTGTTTCCTGATGTTGGAGTAATGGTCTTTTATAGGAGATTACCTATGCCTAGCATAGTACTCCCCTCTAGTCACCAGAGCTGTATCCTCTAAGGGTGCCCCTTATGTGGGTTGCATGTGCCTTCTGTTGTGGCAGGTTGACTAATGTGGGAAATCTGGTAGGCATTGCTGGCCCCAGATCCAGTTGGTTGCCAGGCTCTGCTTTGTGTGGAGGCTGCTGACTGTTGGTTGGAGGAGTCATGTCACTAGGCAGCTGGTTGCAAAATCCTGGATTGTCCAGGGGCTAGTGTAGGCTCACTGATGGCCAGACCCGGGTTCTGATGTGGGTTGCTGTGGGGCCACGGTTTCCAGATACAGTATTGTCCTGTTGGTGGGTAGTTCCAGTTCCTGACATGGCTGGCTGTGGGTTCTGGAGTGTCCCAAAGCTGGAACTGGCTCACTGGTAAGTGGGGCTGGATCTTACGAAGGCTGTCTGAAGAGTGCAAGGTATCTTGAAGCTGGTTTTGGCCTGCTTGTGGGTTGGGCTGTGGCCTGGTTTGTCCCAGGTCTGGTGATGGCCTGCTGGTGTGTTGGCTGGGTCTTGACCAGGCAGGCTGTGGGACTGCAGTGTTCTTGGGCCTGGTATCTGACCATTGGTAGGCTGGGTCAGTATCCAGGGTGTCCTGGGGCTGTTTTCCTTCCACAGGTGGGTAAAGCCAGGTCCTGGAGCTAGTGCTGGCTCACTGGCAGCAGATCTGTGTCATGGGTTTTCTCTCTGCAGGGTCCTGGGGTCCCAAAGCTGGTTTTGAACCACTAGTGAGTGGGGTCAAAGAACAGGGGATTCTGGGGCTAGCTCTGACTCACTGGTGTGTGGAGCTAGGTCCTGGAATCTGGCTACACGTTGTGGGTCCTGGAGCTTGTGTTAGCCCACTAGTGGTCAGGGCAAGTTCCTGATACAGCTGGCTGTACAGTCTATATCCATTTAGTTTTTGTCCTTTATTCTCTTATTTCTCATTCTGAAACAATCAATTAGTCTATTTTAGGACAAAATTATTCTATTTTCCCTTAAGAGAAAAAATGCATTTCCATAATTTATACTATTTCTTACCACAAATTGCATCTTACTTTCCTTGTACATGGAGTTGTTTCTTTTCTTCTTTTGTGGTAGTCTTAATTACATATACATGATTAAAATTCTTAACCTTTAGAAACCTTAATTCTAGTGAAAATAAGAAGTAATCAGTTGTGGATTATTACATCATCATTTTGTAGACTGGCAAGTTTAGAAATACATTTCATAATTTTTAAAGCAAATTCTTCCTCACAGAAAATTTTCAAATGTGGCACAAGCATGCTTATTAACAGACCCAAATATATTTATTTCCTTTGGAATAAGAAACCAAAAGTAAATAAACCTATGCTCAATAACTAATGTTTTAGTATCTTATCTTATTTAAAAATTGTTGGAAAGTCATTCTCATATGTACAGTCTCTTTCAACCCCCCTCAACCAAGAGACAAAGAGCCACTCAACCTGTGCAGGACTTACTAACTTCTGTGGGACTATCCCTCCTTATTTAACTTTCTGAGTACTCCTTTTTCTCTAAATTGTGTGCACCTGGCCAACCCACTATTATATCTATCCTCTGCTGAGAGGGGACAGGGTTTTCCCACTGCAGCACAAGAGAGATTCAAATAGGCCAGTTGTCTCCCAGGAAAGACCCACTGATCATGGGGGACCGATGCTCACTATGGAGGCTGATCTTACTCTGTATCTTTTTTTTATGTAAACAAAGCAGTATTTGACTGTGTTCTGTTTTCTTTGTGACTCTGATACCAAGATGCAGTAGACAGAAGTGTCCTCCCCTGGGATTAATAACCAGTACATGGTACTTTTCTCCCTTGGGATAATTACAAACAATAGGTGGGCTTGAATTGCTTCTAGAGCTGCATTTTTGTTCTTGCTAAGACTTGATTTCTAAGACAAAGACAGTTGGTTTTAGTTCCTGAAAGAATAGGGTGGCAGCCTAGTAATATCAAGGGGCTGACCCACCCATTCAACTACAGTATCTTCAGTTTGCTTCTTTGTATCAGGGAGGAGATTTTCAACTAAGATGACAATCAAAAGAGTCCTACATTCTAGATTTAGAGCTGTGTGTCTTTGGAATGTCTAAATAAATTGTTCCACGAGGCTTCAGAATGTTACCTCTGGGTGCATAGTTTCATTTTAGCATAGAAAAGAAAGACTTTAAAAAGTTCTTATCAGGGAGAAAAAAGATGGTGGTGAAGTAGACGGACATGGAATGCATCCCTCTCCACAGATGCATTGGGAATGCACCAAAGGACGCAATAATTATCACAGAGAACCAGCTGAACACCAGCAGACGAACACAGACACCAGAAAGGACCACAAGGATCTTGACATAACTGGTAGGGAGGCATCTACGATGGCTCAAAGCAGGTGAAGCAGCAGAGCTGTGGCAGACGGGAGGGAGTGAGAAACATACGGAGGGTCCGCACCGCAACTCAGTGTTCCTGGACTGAGACGTCAATCCACAGGTGAACAGAGGGTCTGGGGGTGGGAGCGTGGGAACCAGAGAGCTGGTGCAGGGTGAGAAAAATTGTTTCCAGTAAGGTGATGGACCGAGAGGACAGGAGGGAAGAGGTCCGCGGCGAGGAGTGCCTGCCCCTGAGAGTTGCGCGGCCATGATGGCGGCCAGATGCTGCAGGCTCACGGGTGGGGGGTGGAGCTGTGGGCATAGCCTCTCTCTCTCTTTCGGCACCTCTGCAACAGGCAGTGGGGAGACACCCTGTGGGCCACCTAAGGCGCTCAGGGATAACAAGGACGCTCAGGAACTCGGGCAGGGCTAGATTAAAACCCCTTGGAACTCTGACAGCAGGGAGGCTGCCGAGGGTAAAAAAAACCCGAGAGAGGCCCAACTCTGAGACTTTCTCTTTACACCTGAGCCACCAGCATCCCTCTGCAACAGGCACCTCCAAGCCCGACTGAAACAACAGTGTGCCGCTGCTCACTCACTCCAAGGGAAAGGAGCCACTATTGTACCCTCTCCCTCCCCTACACACTGAGGCTTACAGACGAACAATAAAGAAACCTCTGCTGGTCACAGAATAATGCAAAAAAACCCAAGGCGAGGAGAAGGACACTTACAGCTGAGACTCTAAGGAAATAGAAATATTAGTATCAATCCTATTGAACTGGTCCATTCTGGGATCAGTTCTGGATTTTTTTTCTCTCTCTCTCTCCTTTTTTCCCTTTATTAATTATGATCTTAGTCCTAAGGGACTACAAATTTTGTAACATATTTTCTAATGATATTTTTTAATCTATTTTTATTTTTTTGCCTTTTTATATATTTCTATATCTAGCTAAGTTTTTGGTAGTATGGACAATATATCTCTCATACTTTCCTTTCATCCCTATCTTTTATGCATTTCTATTCCTTTCTTTTTATTTGCATATTTCCAATCACACTATGCTTTTCTGTTCCCCTTTCTTCCAGCCATTTTTAGTTTATTTTATCTTAACATACTTATAAGCAACACTTCAATCTGCTCAGACTCCTTGCTCTATTCTCCAGATGACACACCACCTTGGTATTTAATATTAGGTTTTTCTCTTTATCTTAGTTCTTAGTACAATTGTCTAATTTCATTCGGAGAATCTCCATTCTGTCTGGTGGTACTCTAGCTCTTTTCTATATTTGATCCTAGCTAACAAAATCTCCCTGGATTAGTGTTTGTATGTGTAAGGTGTTATTTGTTTGTTTGTTTGCTTTTGCTTTTGTCTCTGATTTGTTCTGTTAAAGTTGTCAATTTCTATTGGGTTTCTCTTTGAATATCTGATAGCACACTGGGGTTCTGTCAGGTCTTTTCAGAGCCTTATGTCCTAATGGATTCAGTAATTGTGTGTCTTATACATGTAGGTGTTTCCTAGACTTAGTATTTGTTTAATTCAACACTTGGACATTAGTCTGAGGCTTGGACAATCTTCTATAAACACCTCTATCACCAGGACAAGCAACCCCCAAAATTTGGACAACCATGAGGAAACAAAGAAACACCATGCAGGCAAAGGAGCAGGAAAAAAACCCACAAGACCAAATAAATGAGGAGGAAATAGGAAACATGCCTGAAAAAGAATTTGGAGTAATGATAGTAACAATGATACAAAATCTCAATAACAAAATAGAGAAAGTACAAGAAACAGTTCATAAGGACTCAGAAAAACAAACAGCAATGGATAACAAAATAATTGAAATTAAAAATACTCTAGATGCTATAACCAGCAGAATGACTGAGGCAGAAGAACGAATAAGTGAGTTGGAAGATAGAATGGGGGAAAAAACTGCCACAGAGCAGGAAAAATAAAAAAGAATAAAAGAATAGAAGACAGTCTCAGAGACCTCAGTGATAACAGCAAGTGTACCAATGTTTGAATTATAGGCATCCCAGAAGAAGAAGAAAAAAAGAAAGGGCCAGAAAAAATATTTGAAGAGGTTATAGTGGAAAACTTCCCCAACATGGGAAAGGAAATAATTAACCAAGTCCAAGAAGCACAGAGAGTCCCATACAGAATAAACCCAAGGAGAAATACACCAAGGCACATATTAATCAAACTAACACCAATTAAACTCAAAGAAAAAATATTAAAAGCAGCAAGAGAAAACCAACAAATAACATACAAGGGAAAACCCATAAGGATAACAGCTGACCTTTCTACAGAAACTCTGCAGGCCAGAAGGGAATGGCAGGATATACTGAAATCCTGAAAGCGAGAAACCTACAGCCAAGAATACTCTACCCAGCAAGAATCTCATTCAGATTTGATGGAGAAATCAAAAGCTTTAGAGACAAGCAAAAGTTAAGAGAATTCAGCACCACCAAACCAGCCTTACAAGAAGTGCTAGAGGAACTTCTCTAAGTAGGAAACACAAGAAAAGGAAAACACCTACAAATACAAATCCAAAACAATTAAGAAAATGGTAATTGGAACACATATGTCAATAATCACCTTAAATGTAAATGGATGAAATGCTCCAACCACAAGACACAGACTGGCTGAATGGATGCAAAAGCAAGACTCTTCTATATGTTGCCTACAAGAAACCCACTTCAGACCAAGGGATACATATAGACTGAAAGTAAAGGGTTGAAAAAGATACTCCACGCAAATGGAAGTCAAAAAAAGATGGAGTAGCAATACTCATATCAGACAAATTAGACTTCAAAGTAAAGACTATTAAAGGAGACAAGGACGGACACGACATAATGATCAAGGGATCCATTCAAGAAGAACATATCACAATGGTAAATATCTATGCTCCCAACATAGGAGCACCTCAGTACATAAGGCAAATGCTAACAGCTACAAAAGGGGACATCAACAGTAACACAATAATAGTGGGAGACTTGAACACCCCACTTACATCAATGGACAGATCATCCAAGCAGAAAATAAATAAGGACACACAAGCTTTAAATGACACATTAGATCATCTCGACTTAATGGATATTTATAGGACATTCCATCCAAAAACGAGAGAATACACCTTCCTCTCAAATGCACACGGACCATTATCCAGGAGAGATCACATCTTGGGTCACAAATCAAACCTCAGCAAATTCAAGAAATTTGAAATCATATCAAGCATCTTCTCAGACCACAATGCCATGAGACTAGATATCAATTACAGGAAAAAACCTTCAAAAACTACAAACACATGGAGGCTAAACAATTCACTCTTAAACAACCAAGAAATCACTAAAGAAATCAAAGAGGAAATAAAAAAATATCTAGAATGAAATGACAATGAAAACACAGCAACCCAAAACCTATGGGATGCAGCAAAAGCAGTTCTAAGATGGAAGTTTATAGCAATACAGTCCTACCTTAAGAAACAAGAAAAATATCAAATAAACAACCTAACCTTACACCTAAAACAATTAGAAAAAGAGCAAAGAAACCCCAAAGTGAGCAGAAGGAAAGAAATCATAAAGATCAGAGCAGAAATAAATGAAAAAGAAAGGAAGGAAGCAATAGCAAAAATTAATAAAACTAAAAGCTGGTTCTTTGAGAAGATGAACAAAATTGATAAACCATTAGCCAGACTCATCAAGAAAAAAAGGGAGAAGATGCAAATCAACAGAATTAGAAATGAAAAAGGAGAAGTAACAACAGACACCTCAGAAATACAAAACATCATGAGAGACTACTACAAGCAACTATATGCCAATCAATTGGATAACCTGGAAGAAATGGATACATTCTTAGAAAAATACAATCTTCCAAGACTGAACCAGGAAGTAATAGAAACTATGAACAGACCAATCACAAGAACGGAAATTGAGGCTGTGATTAAAAATCTCCCAACAGACAAAAGGCCAGGGCCAGATGGATGCATGGGCGAATTCTATCAAACATTTCGAGAAGAGCTAACACCTATCCTTCTCAAACTCTTCCAAAATTTCGCAGAAGGAGGAACACACCCAAACTCATTCTATGAGGCCAGCATCACCCTGATACCAAAACCAGGCAAAGATGTCATAAAAAAAGAAAATTACAGATGAATATTATTGATGAACATAGATGGAAAAATCCTCAGCAAAATACTAGCTAACAGGATCCAACAGCACATTAAAAAAATCATACACCATGATCAAATGGGATTTAACTCTGGGATGCAAGGATTCTTCAATATATGCAAATCAATCAACGTGATACATCATATCAACAAAATGAATGATAAAATCCATATGATCATCTGAATAGATGCAGAAAAAGCTTTTGACAAAATTCAACATCCATTTATGATAAAAGCTCTCCAGAAAATGGGCATAGAAGGAAATTACCTCAACATAATAAAAGCCATATATGAGAAACCAAAAGCCAACATCATTCTAAATGGGGAAAAACTGAAAGAATTCCCTCTAAGAACAGGAACAAGACAGGGGTGACCACTCTCACCATTATTATTC
The DNA here is from genome assembly GCF_030028045.1 of Hippopotamus amphibius kiboko. Lineage (NCBI taxonomy): Eukaryota > Metazoa > Chordata > Mammalia > Artiodactyla > Hippopotamidae > Hippopotamus > Hippopotamus amphibius. The sequence continues at coordinate 70,964,253 of NC_080203.1, read as the reverse complement.
AACATAGTTTTCGAAGTTGTAGCCACAGCAATCAGAGAAGAAAAAGAAATAAAAGGAATCCAAATAGGAAAAGAAGAAGTAAAATTGTCACTCTTTGCAGATGACATGATATTATACTTAGAAAACCCTAAAGAATCTACTAGAAAACTGCTAGCTCTAATTGATGAATTTAGTACAATAGCAGGATACAAAATTAATGCACAGAAATCCCTTGCATTCTGATACACTAACAATGGAGGAACAGAAAAATAAATTAAGGAAACTCTCCCATTTATCATTGCAACGAAAAGAATAAAATACCTAGGAATAAATCTGCCTAAGGAGGCAAAAGATCTGTATGCAGAAAACTTTAAGACACTGACGAAAGCAATCAAAGACGACACAAACAGATGGAGGGACATACCATGTTCCTGGATTGGAAGAATCAACATCGTGAAAATGATTGTACTACCCAAAGCAATTTACAGATTCAATGCAATCCCAATCAAATTACCAATGGCATTTTTCACAGAGCTAGAGCAAGAAATCTTACAATTTGAATGGAAATGAAAAAGACCCCGAATAGCCAAAGCAATCTTGAGAAGGAAAAATGGAGTTGGTGGAATCAGGCTTCCTGACTTCAAACTATACTACAAGGCCATAGTGATCAAGACAGTATGGTACTGGCACAAAAATAGAAAGGAAGATCAATGGAATAGTAAAGAGAACTCAGAAGTAAGCCCAAACACATATGGGCACCTTATCTTTGACAAAGGAGGCACGAATATACAATGGAAAAAAGACAGCCTCTTCAATAAGTGGTGCTGGGGATATTGGACAGCTGCATGTAAAAGAATGAAATGAGAACAATTCCTAACACCATACACAAAAGTAGACTCCAAATGGATTAAAGACCTACATGTAAGGCCAGACAGTATAAAAATCCTAGAGGAAAACATCAACAGAACACACTATGACATCCATCAAAGCAAGATCCTTTTGGACCCACCTCCTAGAATCATGGAAAGAAAATCAAGAATAAACAAATGCAACCTATTGAAACTTAAAAGGTTTTGCACAGCAAAAGAAATCATAAACAAGACAAGAAGGCAACCCTCAGAACGGGAAAAAATAATTGCCTATGAAACAACGGACAAAGGATTAACCTCCAAAATATACAAGTAGCTCATGCAGCTTCATACCCAAAAAGCAAATAACCCAATCCATAAATGGGCAGAAGACCTAAGTACACATTTCTCCAAAGAAGACATACAGATGGCCAACAAACACATGAAAAGATGCTGAAGATCACTAATCATCAGAGAAATGCAAGTCAAAGCTACAATGAGGTATCACCTCACACCGATCAGAATGGCCATCATCACAAAATCTGGAAACAACAAATGTTGGAGAGGGTGTGGAGAAAAGGGAACTCTCCTTCACTGTTGGTGGGAATGTAAGTTGGTTCAGCCACTATGGAAAACAGTGTGGAGGTTCCTTAAAAAACTACCAATAGAACTACCATATGGTCCAGTAATCGCACTTCTGGGCATATACCCAGAGAAAACCATAATCCGAAAAGAAACATGTACCATAATAATGTTCATTGCAGCACTATTTACAATAGTCAGAACATGGAAGCAACCTAATTGCCCATCAGCAAATGAATGGATAAAGAAGATGTGGCATATATATACAATGGAATATTACTCAGCTATAAAAAGGGATGAGATGGAGCTATATGTCATGAAGTGGATAGACCTACATTTTGTCCTACAGAGTAAGTCAGAAAGAGCAAGACAAATATTGTATGCTAACTCATATATACGGAATCTAAAAATGGTACTGATGAACTCAGTGACAAGACAAGAATAAGGATGAAGATGCAGAGAATGGACTGGAGATCTCAAGGTTTGGAGGGGTGTGGGGTGAAGGGGAAGCTGGGACGAAGTGAGAGAGTAACATAGACATATATATACTACCAACTGTAAAATAGATAGCTAGTGGGAATTTGTTGTATTACAAAGGGAGTTCAACTCCAGGATGGATGATGCCTTGGAGGACTGGGGCAGGGAGGGTGGTGGGGAGTCGAGGGAGGGCGGAGATACGTGGATGTGTGTATAAATACAAATGATTGACCTTGGTTTACCTCAAAAAAAAAAAAAAGGAAAAATCCTGAAAGAACAACAAAAAATTATACTAAGAACTTCATTATTTAACTTTCTACAGTATGTAAAAGTGTATATCATTAAAGAGCTTCCCATGGTACTATGGTGTATTAGTAAAAATCTGTATTTTTTCCTCAAGGGTTCCCCAGTTGTCCCAATAAAACATTTTTAAATTTCAAAAAAAAAAAAAAAAAAAGATTTACTCTCTAAAGCAACTTTAAAATATGCAATAGAGTACTATTAAATATAGTCACTATACTGTATATTACACCCCCATGACATTTATTTTATAACTGGAAATTTGTATCTTTTAATCCTGTTCATTCATTTCATCCACCCCCACCAGCCCTCCCCTGTGGCAACCACCAATCTGTTCTCTATCTCTATGAGCTTGCTTTTTATATTTATTTTGGTTTTTAGATTCCATATATAAGTGAGTTTATGCAGTATTTGTTTTTCTCTGATGTATTTCACTTAGTATAATGTCCTCAAGTTTCATCCAAGTTGTCACAAATGGAAAGATTTCCTTCTTTTTAGAAAAAGTTTTTTAAAATTTTTATTCAGTTGTTAAAAGTTAAATTCCATAGTTATTACAAAATATTGACTATGTTCCCCATGTTGTACAATACATTCTTGTAGCCTACCTTACACCCAATAATTTGTACCTCCTACTCCCCCACCCCTATATTGCCCTGCTTCCTTCTCCCCATTGGTAACCACTAGTTTTTTTCTATATCTGTGAATCTGTTTCTTTTTTGTTATAGTCAATAGTGTATTGTATTTTTTAGATTCCATGTATATGTGATATCATACAGTATTTGTCTTTATCTGACTTATTTCACTAACCATAATGCTCTCTAAGTACATCCATGTTGCTGCAAGTAGCAAAATTTCATTCTTTATGGCTGAGTAGTATTCCATTGTGTATATATACCACTTTTTCTTCATTCATTATTGATGGTCACTTAGCCTGCTTCCATAGCTTGTCAATTATAGGTAATGAACATTGGGGTCTCTTTTCAATTAGTGTCTTTATGTTTTTTCATATACATACATATATATATATATATATATATATATATCTCCAGGAGTGGAATTGCTAGATCATATGATAGTTCTATTTTTAGTTTTCTGAGAAACATCCATACTGTTTTCCACAGTGGCTTTACCAATTTACATTCCCATCAACAGTGTATGAGTGTTCCCTTTTCTCCACTTCCTCTTCAACATTTGTTTGTGAACTTTTTTATGATAGCTATTCTGACAGGTGTGGTGATGTCTCATTGTGTTTTTGATTTGCATTTCCCTGATTGTCAGTCATGTTGACCATCTTTTCATGTCCCTGTTACCTATCTGTATTTCCTGTTTGGAAAAAAAATCTGTTCTGTTCTTCTGCCCATATTTTAATTTTTTTTTTAATGTTGAGTTGTATGAGTTGTTTACATATGTTGGATACTAATTTCTTTTTTTTAAGAACTTTTATTGAGATACAGTTAACATACAATAAACTGCATATATTTAGGATACTAATTTCTTATTGGTCACATCATTTGCAATTATTTTCTCCCATTCAGTAGGTTTTTTAAAATTTTGTCAGTGGTTTCCTTTGCTGTGCAAAAGCTTTTAAGTTTACTTAGGTGCCATTTGTTTATTTTTGCTTTTATTTCCTTTGTTTTAGGAGATGGAACCAAAAAAAATACTGCTGAGATTTATGTCAAAGGGGTTCTGCCTATGTTCTCCTCTAGGGATTTTTTAGTATCTGGTCTTGCATTTAGGTCTTTAATAAAATTTGAGTTTATTTTTTTATGTGGTATTAAAGAATGTTCTAATATCATTCTTTTATAAGCAGCTGTCCAATTTTCCTAGCACCACTTATTGAAGAGACCATCTTCTCTCCATTGTATATTCTTGTCTCCTTTGTTGTAGACTAAATGACCATATGTGAATGGGTTTATTTCTTGGATTTATATCTTATTCCATTGGTCTATGTGTCTGTTTTTGTGCCAGTACCATACTGTTTTGATTACTGTAGCTTTGTAGTCTGAAGTCAGGGAGCTTGATTCCTCTGGCTCTGTTCTTCTTTCTCAAGATTTTTTTGGCTATGTTGGTTCTTTTGTGATTCCGTACAAATTTACACTTTTTTCTAGTTCTGTGAAAAATGCCATTGGTAATTTGATAGGGATTGCATTGACTCTGTAGATTGCCTTGGGTAGTATTGTCATTTTAACAATATTGATTCTTCTAATTCAAGAACACAGTGTATCTTTCCATGTTTGTGTCATCTTCAATTTCTTTTATCACTGTCTTATAGTTTTCAGAGTACAGATCTTTTGCCTCCTTAGGTAGGCTTATTTCTAAGTATTTTATCCTTCTTGATGCAATGATAAATGGAATTATTTCCTTAATTTCTCTTTCTGATACTTCATTGTTAGTGTATGGTAATGCAACAGATTTATGTCCATTAATTTTGTATTCTGCAACATTATTGAATTAATTGATGAGCTCTAGTAGTTTTCTGGTAGTCCCTTTAGGATATTTTATGTATAGTATCATGTCATATGCAAACAGTGACAGTTTTACTTCTTCCTTTCCAAATTGAATTCCATTTATTTCTTTTTCTTCTCTGATTGCTGTGGCTAGGTCTTCCAAAACTATTTTGAATAAAAGTGGCAAGAATGGGCATTGTTGTCTTATTCCTGATCTTAGAGGAAATACTTTCAGTTTTTCACTGTTGAGTATGATGTTGTATGTTGGTTTATCATATATGGCCTTTATTATGTTGAGGTATTTTCTCTCTAGGTCTACTTTATGAAGAGTTTTTATCATAAATTCATGTTAATTTTATCAAAACCTTTTAATGCATCTGTTGAGATGATCATATGATTTTTATTCTTCAGTTTGTTAATGTGGTTTATGACCTTAATTGACTTGTGGATATTAAAAAATCCTTGCATCCCTGGGATAAATCTCACTTGATCATGGTGTATGATCCTTTAATCCTTCTTTTTAAAGGTTGAGTAGTATTCCATTGTGTGCATTTGTGTGTGTGTGTGTATACATATACATACATTTTATTTTCTTTTTTATCCGTTCATTCACCAAGAGATATTTAAGCTGTTTCCATATATTGGCTATTGTAAATAATGGCATAATGAACATTAGGGTCCCTGTATCCTTTTGAATTAGTGTCTTCATTTTCTTCAGATATACATCCAGGAGCAGAATTGCTGATTCATATGATAGTTTCATTTTAAATTTTTGAGGCATTTCCATATTGTTTGACACATTGGCTGCACCACATTCCCACCAGGAATAAAGGAGGGTTCCTTTTTTATCCACTTCTTTTCTAATACTTTCTATCTTGTCTTTAGAATAATAGCCATTCTTTATGTGTGAGGTGATATCCCATTGTGGTTTTGTTTTACATTTCCCTGATAATTAATGATGTTGATTATCTTTTCATGAGCCTGTTGGCCATGTGTATGTCTTTTTTAGAAAAATGTCTATTCAGATTCTCTGCCTATTTTTTAAATGTGGTTTTTGATATTGAATTGTATGAGTTCTTTATATATAATACTATATACATTTTTACATGTATATATACAGTCTAGGTTTATCTTCTGAAGGAGCATTCACTTAGGTCTCCAAAGGGCTTTATCACCAAGAATAATTTAGCCCCAAGGTAAGTCAAATGCCTTTTAGTTTTATACAGGTCTAGATTATTTTCATTTTGTTTAAACTTATAAAACTGCAAATATTCCCACTTTTGTGCAGACCTACAGTCCTATTTCTGTTCCTTTAATTACAGCATCTTAAAAATGTCCTGCAGACCTATGTATTCTATGAGAACTGAGTTACTGTTAAAATTTTTTCTCTGAAAGCTTTTTCTGTAAACAAAACTGATATATTGGTAACAAAATTGGCTAGTCACATTCCAAGGATGGAGAAGCGTTATAGTCAAAAGTATGTTAACCTGTTTCTTTAACAACTATTTTACACAGATCTTAAATATTTGTTCTGTGAACAATTGATATTGTCTTTTCAAGTCTCTCTCATTGGATTTTATTTTCCAATTGAATAAATAGTGGTCACACTGCAATATATAGGATTAATAACAGAGCTTCAATGGAACTGAGTAGCCAGACAAACATTTATAACTTTTATGTATTTGAGCATAAAAAAAGAGAAGGACTGTATTGGGTAGCCCCAGTAAGTTCCTTTTTTTCCAACAGTAAGTAGAGGCAGACCAAAGTGATGGATCGTTAGCATGCTATAGTGTTGGGGAAGTTAGTGATATAGTCTTGTCCAGGCCTTACATAGAAACAGGCCTCTGACCAAACTGTGACCCTGCCTGGACTGCGCACCTGCTTACACACCTAACAATTGCTGCTAGCAAGTCAAACGGCAATTATGATAAAAAAGGGAGTGGATCTTGGGATTTTTTGGGCCTTGGGGACCTGGCCAGTCCCCTGGGGTCTGGAAAATCTTGTAACTCACATGGTGAAACCAACAACATTGTTAAAGTAAATCCAAAGCTGCATTTTTGCATACAAATTGATGATTTCAGTTTGCATCTTGGACTTATAAGCAGATGCCCCCAGAACTCAAATCTATAGTCTCACCCCTGAAATGGATGCCCAGGACCCTTCCCAATTGGGGCCCCAGACTGCTGTCACTTGGGACTTCCCAGTGCTGTTTGGATCTGGATGTAGGTGTTTCCCCAATTTGGTGATGTATAAACCTCTGTCTTTACTATTCTTAGTATACTTTAATCTTTGTTAATTCAATGAACTCTCTCTCTAAATTCCTGTTTAACTGAGTGTAGAGTGGTTATTTTGCCAGTGAATCCTATGAACCTTGAAACTGAAAATAAGGCTTTCGATAAAACATAGTTTCTGTGAGCATAAACTTTTGGCCCTGAAAATGTAAGGGGTACTTATTAAAGGTTGTGTTGCCATACACCACAGTTGGTAGTCTTAAAATAATTGAAAATGTTTTTCCCTCAAAAAATATTTATCTTAAGTAAATCAGGTAATAATGAAGAAATAGGGGTTTGGGACATTTTTGCATAATTGAAGGAAAGCTGAAGAAGTTACTCCTCTTCAGTTTGCTAGTCAGGGGCAATTATTATTGATGCAAATAATTATGAATCCACCAAAGCTTTGTGGGTAGAAATAAAAATTTCTTCTGAAACTGTAGCAGGAAAGAGCTAAATTGGACTCCATGTTGGATCTGTGTCTTTGAATTTAACCTTTGCTTTTTGTTACTTTAATCATACACAGTGGCCTGTCTCGGGGAACCCTACCCACCTCTGAAACTCTCATCGCTTCCTCAAGGCTAGTCATTTCAGGAGATGATTTGCAAGACTGATAACCTTTTTTTCCTTTACTTCCCCACCTCTCCCTCTCTGGTTCTATAAAAGAAACTGGCATCCAGACCATGATAAGATGGTTTTTAGGAGACATTAGTCTGCCATTTTCTGGGTTTGCTGGCTTTCTGAATAAAGTCACATTCCTTGCCTCAACACGTCATCTCTGATTCATTGGCCTGTTCTTCAGTGAGCAGAGTGAGCTTGGACTCAGTAACAAATTTGGCTTAGCCAGCCAGGAGCCTTGCTGCTCATGGCTAGCTGGCCCTGGTCAGGGAATATTGAGTAAAGGCCATAGCAGCTGCCAGAACCATTTGTCCTGAGGATATTCTCTTCAAAGTTCCCTGAAGCAGCACTGGCTACCCCAGTGCTTGGCAGCTAAAGCAGGGAACTGATGAACTTCTGCAAGTTCATGGACTCCATTTTGTAGAGTAAGTATGCCCAGTTCGGTAACTGGTTTGTCTTGGTCTTGTCTTGTTTTGGTTTTGTGTATCCCTTTATGTTACAAGTCAACAGACTTGATTCGATTCTGGAACTTCGGTTCCATCTGGGGACTTTGGTTCCATCTGGGGGACTTCTGTTCCATCTGGGGAATTCAGTTCCATCTGAGGCTATGAGTCGACAGACTCAATTTGATTCTGGAGGGTAAGTTGCTTCTGTGTGCACGCTGGGGACATATTCCCCCTCAAACTGGGTTTTTCCTTTATGGGACAAGCCAATCTGGTTGTGGTGCCCTATTGGAGGGGTGAATTGTTGTTGGACTCTACCTGATTTGGTGAATTGGCTCATTGGGAGCTAGTTCATTGGTTTTTGTACAGTAAGTCTACCCAAGTTGGGAACTAGTTCATTGGTTTTCATCTTGGTTTTGTCTTGGTTTTGTGTGCATCGATGCTTGAACTTGTTTGTGCCTTTTGTATTGGAATTTGTCTGCGTCATTTGTGTTTTGGTGTTATCAAACTTATAAGAATGGGAAATACTCCATCAATCCCAAAAGAGAGCCCTTTGGGGCATATATTAGATAAATGGGCAAAATATAGCCATGGGCCTATGACTAAGAAAGACAAGATGTATTATTGTAATCAGATGTGGACCCAATATATGTTAAAATCAGAAGAATGATGGCCCCTGAATTGCTCTCTCAATTATTATACCATCTCGCAGGTAGAAGTGTTTTGCAAAAGAGCAGGGAAAAGAGATGAGATTCCATATGTAGAAGCATTTAAGCTATTGCATCAGGAGGAAAAGGAGTCAGTGGACTGCTACTTTATGGTGCAGCGATCTGAAAGAAAACCTAAGGGGAAACCTATTCTACAAAGGGAAGAGAGAGAAAATGAGAATGAGGACATATTATTCCAGAACTTAAACCCCCCCTCTGACCTGTCCAGCTCCCCTACTGGCCAAGCAGACTGCAGTGGGAGTTGTCCCAACTGCCCCCCCATGCTGCCAACATATTCACCCCTTTCACTACCTTCTGTTTTCCTCACCCATGGGGATTGAATAGAAGTTTCTATGGTAATCCCCAGGGCACAGGGACCTAGTTTAGTATCACCATCTGAGACCCAGCAGGGCACCCAATTTGGACTGGGAGCCACATCTACAGCAGGGTAATTTCCCTTGTGCCGACATCCTGTAGGATGCCTTCATGCAAATGGCCAACGAGCTGCGTTTATATGGATGCGCAATCCATCCTCCACTTCAGATGTGCTTAACTGGAAAAACCATAACCCTGCTTACCGAGAGGACCCACTCCATGTGACTGAAATTTTCACCTCCATATTTGCCACTCACCATCCCATTTGGGTGGGTATTCATACTCTTATGAGTAGAATGCTTACTGGGGATGAAAGGAGGATGGTCATTGACAAGGCTAGAGAGGAAGCACACCAGCTTCATTTAGAGGATCCAAATGGGATTCCAGAAGCAAATCTGGCAGTTCCTATTGCTGAGCCTAACTGGGATACTAATAATGAGGGCATGCCACTTCTAGAACATTATAGGAGATGTGTCTTAATGGGTCTTTGAAAGGGGGTACCTAGACTAAAGAGCTTAAATAAGATTCAGGAGATAAAACAAAAACCAAATGAGGATCCATCAGAGTTTCTAGAAAGAATTTATCAAGCTTTATAGGTGCTACATGATGCAGACTCAGGCATATGAGAATGTGAGGATGGTAAATATGACTTTCATTGGGCAAAGAACACCAGATGTAAGGGAAAAATACAGAAGTTAGAAAGTGTATTTGGAATGAACCCTTCTCAATTAGTAGATGTTGCTTTTAAAGTGTTCAACAACAGGGAACAATGACAGAAGCAAGAAAATGCAAAATGGAATGCAGCTTTTCTGGCAGCAGCCTTGCATTCCCAGAAGGTGAGTAACCTAAAGGAAGGTAAGCCACCACTGGGGAAGGAACAGTGTGCTTACTGCTAGGAGGAAGGACATCAGAAAAGGGAATGTCTTAGGCAAAAGAATAACAGAAGGAGGACAGGAACCTCTCACATGGTAAAAGAGAGGGCCATTCTGATAATGAATGAAGAGGCCCGTGGACTCCCTTGGACTTGAGGTGTCACATTCTAATTTCCCCACAAGAGCCCCGGGTAACATTGACAGTGGGGAACAAGTTGATTGACTTTCCAATAGATACAGGGGCCACATATTCTGTGGTAAACACCAAGGTGGCACAGAAAACATCTCAGTCTATCCTGGTCATGGGAGTGTCTGGAGAAGTACAAAATCATTCATTTTACAACCTCTAGAATGCCAACTAGGGGACCTCACCCTTAAACATAGCTTCTTATATACGCCAGAGTGTCCAATCCCCCTTTGGGGATGAGGTCTCCTTTGTAAATTAAATTCTCAAGTAACATTTTTGCCAGAACACCTTGACATCAGGGTCCCATCGGAGCATGCTTTAAGCCTAAAAATGGTGCTTATGGAAACCCCAGAGAAGGGGACAGAGCTCTTTTCCCCTGAGGTCTACGTAAAGGTAAGGCCAGAAGTGTGGGCTGATGCCACTCCAGGGAAGCCCAAAAATGCAAGACCAATACAAACCCTGTTAAAAAAGGATGCTGGGACACCTAATCTAAAACAATATCCTCTGAGACAAGAGGCCTAAAAGGGAATTCAGCCAATCCTGGAGAAGTTTTTGAAAACAGGACTGATTAGACTTTCCAGGCCCCCATATAAAAGCCAAACTCAGCAGAATATCTCTTTGTCCAAGATTTGAGGGCTCCTAATGATGTAGTCCAAGACTTACACCCTGTGGTGCCTAATCCATACACTCTGCTCACAACTATTCCAGGAGAATATAGCTAGTTCTCAGTCCTGGACTTGAAAGATGCTTTTTTTTCTGCGTTCCTGTTGCAGAAGAATCACAGCAGCTATTTGCTTTTGAAGGGCAGGATCCCGAAACACAGGTAGTCCGACAGTATTGTTGGACAGTCCTGCCTCAAGGATTTAAGAATTCACCTACCTTGTTTGGGGAGATGTTGGCTAGAGACCTTAGAGACTTAATATTGGACAAAGGACTCTTGCTCCAATATGTGGACAACTTGCTCATAGTGGGACTTACATATGATAAATGTCTACAAAATACTATCAGAACCCTGAACTATTTGGCCAATTGTGGATATAAGGTCTCCCAGGAAAAAGCCCATATATGCAAACAGCAAGTTATGTATCTGTGCTTTTTCCTCTCCCATGGGCAGTGAGATCTTTTGCCTGACAGAAAGCGGGCAATTGCAGGATTGGGGGGCACCCAAGACCCGCAGACAACTGAGAGGTTTTCTAGGAATGGCAGGATTCTGTTGGATTTGGATCCCAAACTCCAGGCTCATAGTAAAGCCCCTCTATGAGGCACTGAAAGGACATGATCTTGGGCCCCTTACTTGCACCAAAGAGTGCCAAGCAGCCTTTGAAATAATAAAAGCAAAGTTAGTCTCAGCCCCTGCTTTGGGACTACAGGATTTAAAGAAATCTTTTAAACTATATGTACATGAGAGATAAGACATAAGTCTTGGAGTGTTAATACAAACTCTGGGGACTATCCCCCACCCACTGCCTACTTCTCAAAGCAACTAGAACAGACAGTTAAGGTGTGGCCTCCTTGCCTTTGAGCTGTAGCAGCTACTTGTGACATACTTCAGAAAGCTGAAAAGTTTACCCGGGGGCAATCCACCACTGTGTATGATCCTCACCCTGTCCTTTCTTTTCTGGAACAAAAAAGGGGCTATTGGCTGACTTCTGGTAGAATGGAAAATTACCAAGCCATTCCCTGGACAATCCCAACATAAGACTTCAAGTCACCTCAGCCCTAAATCCAGCCACATTGCTCCCAATTGATGCTGCACAATCCCCAGAGCATGACTACCTGCATGTCATCGAGCTCATGAATTCTAGCAGAACAGACTTAACAGACCAACCCTTGGCTGAGCCAGATATGGAACTGTTCATGGATGGAAGGTAGGCGATGTGCAGGGTATGTGGTAGTAACACTTGAAAGGATTGTTGAAGCAAAAGCCCTTCCCATAGGGAGCTCACTTCAGAAGGCAAAAATCATTGCTCTGACACAAGCCCTGCTCCATGCAAAAGGAAAGCAAGTAAATATATACACAGACTCCCGCTATGCATTCTCTGTGGTGTATGCTCACAGGGCTATCTGGAAAGAAAGGGGGCTTCTCACTTCAAACAATGAAGACATAAAACATGCTTCTGAAATCCTATCACTATTTGAAGCAGTCCATAAGCCCTCTCAAGTGGCCATAATTCACTGCCCAGGCCACCAGAAGGGCAAAACTCATATAATAAAAGGCAATCAGCTCGCTGACCAAGCTTCAAAGAAAGCAGCAAGGGAAGGTGATTATCAAACCCTGATAGGGTCATTTCTTCTGCAGATTGACTTTTCAAAATATCAGCCAGTGATTTCAGAAAAGGACAAGGAGAGGGCCAAAGAGTGGGGTTTCACTCTTGACCATAACTCACCTGGCTGGAAATGTAACACACAAGGAACTGTTTTGATTCCTGAGGCCCTCTTTGACACTGTGCTGAAGCACATTCATGACAGTACCCATTATGGGAGAGATGCCCCCCTGCAACGGGTTCAAAAGTATATAATGGGACCTCACCTACAAAAGACCATCCAGTGAGTCACTTGGAATTGTATGATTTGTACTAAGAATAACACCAAAACTGTTGTTAGACCTCCCCAGATAGCGACCCAGCACAAAGGGATCTGCCCCATCAAGGATTAGCAAATAGACTTCACTCAAATGCCTCGAGTTTCAGGAAATTTCAGTACTTGCTTGTGTGTGTGGACACTTTTTCAGGATGGGTGGAAATATATCCTACATAGACAGAAAAAGCCTCTGAAGTGATTAAAATCCTTCTTAAGGAAATTATTTCCCAGTTTGGTCTACCTAACACACTTCAGAGTGATAACAGGCCTGCTCTTGTCTCTCGCATAACCCAACAAGTATCTAAAGTGTTGCAAATTAATTGAAAATTACATTCATCCTGGAGACCATAATCAACAGGAAAAACTGAGAAAATGAATCATACATTGAAAAGGAGCATTGCTAAAATATGTCAAGGTACTAATTTAACTTGGGATAAGGCCTTGCCAGTTGCCCTGTTACAGATCAGAGTGCTCTCAGAAGCAGGCTTAAATTAAGCCCATTTGAAACATTGTATGGTAGGCCATTCCAAGTGTCTGCCTGGGCAGGGGAATCTGTAAATGCTCTGAAAGACACAGCTATTGCTAATTATTAAAGTTTTGGGCACTATACTAACCTCTGTTCATGAGTTTGCTTTCAGCAGGTCTGCCTATCCAACTGAGGTAACTTTGCATCTTTTCCAACCCAGAGATCAAGTCCTCCTTAAAACCTGGGGAGAACAAGGGCCTGAGCACCAGCTGACTGCAAGGTGGACAGGACCACATGTGGTATTATACACCATGCATTCATCTATCAAATTGGCTGGATAAAACCCTGGATTCATCACACTCAGATTAAAGCTGCACCACGGTCATCAAAGAAGCAGCCAACTCCTGAGAGGTCTAGAAAGCAGTGGGTTTGTGAACCCTTAGAAGACTTAAGGTTACTCTTCAAAAAGGATAAGTGTTGAGTTTGCAATTTCCTTATAGCTGGAGATGGATGAGTCAAGCTTCTTGATTAATCCTGATCTACTGAACAGCACAGTGTCAGGTCTGGATAACTGAGAATCGTACTAGTTAATAAAAATTCTAAGAATTATTCCCTACCCAGTGCTGATCAGTTCCACTCCATGATCACCCCTCATTGCCCCTACACAGCAGGAAGTAGCTAAGAGCAAACAATGTCCCTTATCCCACATGATTGTGAAATGGACATTGACAGTGGGGAATTGTAGCAGTGAAGAGCTAAATTGGACTCCATGTTGGATCTGTTTCTTTGAATTTATCCTTTGCTTTTTGTTAGTTTAATCATACACAATGGCCTGTCTCGGGGAACCTTGCCCACCTCTGAAACTAACTCATCTCTTCCTCAAGGCTAGTCATTTCAGGAGATGTTTTGCAAGACTGATAACCCTTTTTACTTTACTTCCCCCACCTCTCCCTCTCTGATTCTATAAAAGAAATTGGCATCCAGACCCCAATAAGATGGTTTTTAGGAGACATTAGTCTACCATCTTCTGGGTTTGCTGGCTTTCTGAATAAAGTCACATTCCTTGCCTCAACACGTCATCTCTGATTCATTGGCCTGTTCTTCAGTGAGCAGAGCGAGCTTGGACTTGGTGACAAAACCATGATCCAAAAGGCTGGAAGAGGCCTTTATGGACTGTGAAGTGATAGACCTTAAGTCCTTTGCATTCTCTGAAGCAATACACCCCCCCACTCCACTTCCCTACTGCTGTAAAATCAAAGTGTGCAAATGGCAAACAGCTCTATGGGCAAGGAGATGTGTTTCAAAACTGATGAGAGAAACAACTGCCCTCTAGAGAAGGACTGAAAAGGGGGGTAGCCAGGATTTCTGTTCAGGGCAGGTGGGCTTTGGGACCTTCAAAAGATTGATAGATGCTAAATGTTCTTTGTTTTTCCTACATCAAAGGGTTTCTGGGGTAGAGCCAGACCTAGAGCCATACACAAAAGATCATTAAAGATTACTTCCCCTCATTGTGCCTCAGCTTCTCCTCCCCCATTCAGGATGAATTAGCTAAGATTATTTAAGAGGAATACCTTAAAAACAATGGGATAACTGGAATAAAGATCACCACAGTGAAGTGACTCATGGTAGGAAGGAGTCACTTAAATCACATTAACACTACACTTGCTGGAAAATTGACAGCTATCCAACTAAAAGTGGTCCAGAGGTTTGGTCACAGAGGTAATAGTTCTCTGCACTTGTATGTAAAACTCTGAGGAATGACCTTGTGATTAATCAAATTGTTCTTTATTGTGACCTCCATTCCATTCTTTCTTATATAATCCCCTTGGCTAGCAGCCACATCCTATCATCTCCATTCCTCCTTATTCTGGACACTATTTCAATGATACTCTCACAAGCATTTTCCATTCTTTGACTCCTTCACCTTCCACCACATAGCTTTGGCAATCTCTGCCCAGGTCTGGCTCAGCTCTGTGGTCCACTTTGCCTGTGCTTTTTCCCAGGCTTGTGAAGACCCAACTGGGGAAAACTGTATATCCATGTTCATTGGCTCCACTACACGTGTGCTTTCCAATCTCATCTGGTCCCTCAAATCTCTTCCTTAATCCTTTTCTCATCTGTAGTTGGTTCTTTCTTCCATTTCCTACTGCAGCTGTTCCAAAGCATCACTCCTCTTTCAAGGCCCCAGTTCTGACCTCCTCACTTTGAGCAAATGACCCTAATTTATATTTCACAAAAACATACCACCAGGTGACAATGCTCTCCTCCTTCCCCATCCAATGTCCCTAAAGTCATTGATCTTTTTCATTCTCCTCTCCTATATCATTAGACCTCACTTTAACTCTTCTTATCTTTTCTCACAGCTTACAAATATGTTCTAGTTTCAACTGTTTTACACAGGCACTTTACTCCTTACTTCTTACACCTCTTTACTGCTCTAGCTACATCTGCCTCATTTCCTTTCATAAGCAAACATTTTGAAGGCATAGTTGCTATTTGATGTTTCTAATTCTTCACTTTTGATTTACTCCTCAACCTACAGGTGTTCAGATGTTGACCCCTAGAGTTCTAATAGGCTTGTCACAAAAGAGTTACAAAAATTAATAGGTGCCTGTATCTCTCCCTTCCATTTCACATTTCCCAGAAGCAACCACTTTCAATACTTCTAGGTGTTAAATTAGTTACTATTCAACCACCTGCTTTTCAGCTTCTGAATTATGTAGTTGTCTCCTCTTTTGTCCTCTTTGTATTTGTGGGTTTATGACTGAAAATATCCATACTGTTGTATTGATGGGGTTTCAGAAAGGAAAAAACTTAGATACTAGGTTGAATCCATGATATTTGTTTGGAATTCTCATTCTCTTTCTGTCTTCTATTATTCTGCTTGCTCCTTAAGACTATTCCTTGTTTCACCACTCTCAGATTCCTTTCTCATATCCTATATGCTTCCCCTGGGTGATCATATTCACTCCTTTGTCTTCAACTATGTCCTTTATGAATATGACTCAATAATCTATGTTTTCAGCCCTGAAGTTTTTCCTGAGCCCCAAGTCACTCATCTATATACTAGACTTTTCCACCTAGATGCCCTATAGGCACAGCAAACACAACCTGTTCAAAATCAAACTCATCCTTTTCCTTTAAACTAGCTCTCCCTCCTGTCTTTCTTCTCCTAGATAATGGTAACACTAAGTCACCTAAGCTAGAATACTCAGATTCGTGTTCATTCATCTCCCTAACAAGGAATCTGTGTGCTTCTTGAAAAAAAGAGATAATGTCTCATTCATTTCTGGATCCCCTAATCATTAGCCCAGTTCCTCAAATAATAAGAGTAGGTATTCATATAAAAGTTTATTAAATTGATGAGAATTTACTTTTAGTGTCTAAATATAGTGTAATGCTAAAGTCACATATAGAGAAAAATAACAATGTGCTTAGCTCATATGTAGTTAAATTGCTTATTTTATGAAACTAATACTTGACACAAGACCAAGTTATGCATAGTTTACTTATGATTAAAAACACGTCTCCCTTGTTTTGAAAACAGTTGATCTCTTATATGGAAATAAAAGCAATTGTGTATCTTTTGCCTCACTGTATATATCTCTGTGAGCAAAATTCTAGTTTGAAGATTAAAAATATCTTGTCTTAACAAAGATCTTTAAAGGTTCTTCAAAAAGCACAGGAATTATTACTCTACAAAATCTAGTCAAGTATTAGCTATTGCAGATGCTTCCAATACAGATTTCTATTATCTCTCTGAGGAAGCGTTTCATAGTTCTGGTTTGATAAATACAAAATAACAGTAGTAACAACCTCTGGAACACATGGAAAAAGTAGACTTAATAACCCAGAAGGATAAAATGTTCTCTTTTCCACTTTTTCTTTTCCATATCTTTAAACAGTGAGAAAGAAATTTACATATGAATATCCTTTTGACATTTCTTTGGATTTCACAATGGCTAAAGTTCTTCCTTACACTCTTTAATAATGTTATGTGGAGAATACATGTTTATGGATCTTTTCAACAGATCAATTCTTCCAGATGAGCCTATCAACTTCATTCATATACAATCAATTTTTAAATTGTGGTAAGAACACTTAAGATAAGATCAACCTTCTTAGCACATTTTTAAGTGTACAATACAGTATTGTGAACTATAAGCACAATGCTGTACAACAGATCTATAGAACTTTTTCATCTTGCATACCTGAAACTTTATACCCTCTTAAAAGCATGTCCCCATTTCCCATCCCCCAACCCTGGCAACCACCATTCTACTGTCTGCTTCTATGAGTTTGACTATTTTAGATACCTCATATAAGTGGAATGATGCCAGGATGTGGAAATAGTTTAAATTTCCTTGACAAATGAATGGAATAAGAAAATGTGGTATATATTCAGCCTTAAAAAGGAAAGAAATCCTGCCCTATGAGGCCACATGGATGAACCTTGAGGACATTTTACCCATTTAATATACATCAAAGTTTTTCTCAGGTGAAAGTTTGAGGAATTAGTGTTTCCAATCCAGATTCCAGTAATGTGAACAGAGACCCTAGGATTTTCCAGACTCTGTGTCAAGTACTCCACATACATTTTCTCATTTAACCCTTTCAGCAACCCTTAGACTTGGAAACTAAGAATATCTACACTTTGTTTTAGAAAACAGGGAAATGGATGTTCAAGAAGTTAAGAGACTTGCCTAGAGCTAATCACAGACTTACTAAGTAGTAGACCTAAGATTTGAATCCAAGTTGCTTGACTTTAAGTCCAATATTCTTCCCATTATAGGTCAGAGACATCTTATTTCACGTGTGTAATTTGTAGGTATATCCCCCTATTGTGCAGAGGAAATCTCATGCCACTTTAGTCAATATCTTTTACTTAGAGTCCATTATAGAAGATTTAGTTCCACAGAGTTGAGAGAAATGTTTGGTAGTACTGACATGGAATGTAGAATATACAGGCTTCTCTCCATTAGTGTGATTGGTGACAACTAGGACCAACCTTATGCAGAGGTAAAAAAAGTACAGTAGTAACTGTGTGCTGAGATTTACTGACTACAGATTATTAGAAATGAAAAGAATCTAGATAATCCATTCCAATTTTCAGAGAGGAAATATGATGCTCAGAAAACCAAGTGACTTGTACAAAACCACATTGTCAATTAGCAGCAGAGCCAGCAATAGGACTCATGTCTTTAAGTTCTATTTTAAGAAGAAAAATCACTCTTCTATCTTGCTGATGTGCTTGGAAAATCCACAACCACTAGAAGTTCAAATATTTGGATTTAGTTATTTTGTGTTAACATACTGATTTTCTTGGAAGAGGTAACTAACTAATGCTGCAGTAAGTTCTCAGCGTCTGTGTACTCTCAGATGTATGGAGCCATTTAAGAGCTGAGTACTGTGGTGAGAAGGAGACAGAGAAGGACAATTTTTATTTCTGTGGTGTCCATTGTAACTTCTCCTGTTTAATTTCTAATTTTATTGATTTGAGTCCTCTCCCTCTTTTTGATGAGTCTTGCTAGAAGTTTATCAATTTTGTTTATCTTCTCAAAGAACCAGTTTTAGTTTTATTGATTTTTGCTATTGCTTTCTTTGTTTCTATTTCACTTATTTCTGCTCTGATCTTTCTGATTGCTCTCCTTCCATTAACTTTGGGTTTTGTTTGTTCTTCTTTCTCTACTTTCTTTAGGGCTAGGTTTAGATTTTTTGGGGGGATTTTTCTTGTTTCTTGAGGTAGGGTTGTATTGCTATAAACTTCCCTCTTAGAACTGCTTTTGCTGCATCCCATAGGTTTTGAATCATTGTGTTTTCATTGTCATTCGTCTCTAGGTATTTTCTGATTTCCTCTCTGATTTCTTCAGTGATCTCTTGGTTATTTAGTAGCATAATGTTTAGCCTCCATGTGTTTGTGTTTTTTCCAGTTTTATTCCTGTAATTGATTTCTAATCTCATAGTGTTGTGGTCAGAAAAGAGGCTTGATACAATTTCAATTTTCTTAAATTTACCAAGGCTTGATTTGTGACCCAAGATGTGATCTATCCTGGGGAATGTTCCATGAGCACTTAAGAAAGTGCAATCTGCTGATTTGAATGGAATGTCTTATAAATATCAATTAAATCTAGCTGGTCTATTATTTTGTAATTTAAACCTTGTGTTTCTTTATTAATTTTCTGCCTAAATGATCTGTCCATTGGTGTAAGTTGGATGTTAAAGTCCCCCACTGTTATTGTGTTACTGTCAATTTCCTCTTTTTATAGTTGTTAGCATTTGCCTTGTGTATTGTGGTGCACCTATATTGGGTGCATATATATTTATAATTGTTATTTCCTCTTCTTGGATTGATCCCTTGATCATTATGTAGAGTCCTTCCTTGTCTCTTGCAGCATTCTTTATTTTAAAGTTTATTTTATCTGATATGAGTATTGCTAATCCAGCTTTCTTTTGACTTCCTTTTACATGGAATATCTTTTTTCATCCCCCCACTTTAAGTCTGTATGTGTGCCTAGGTCTGAAGTGGGTCTCTTATAGACAGCATATATATGGGTCATGTTTTTGGATTCATTCAGCCAGTCTGTGTGTTTGGTTGGAGCACTTTGTCCATTTACATTCAAGGTAATTATTGATATATATGTTCCTATTACTATTTTCTTAATTGTTTTGGGTTTGTTTTTGTAGGTCCTTTTCTTCTCTTGTGTTTCCCACTTAGAGAAGTTCCTTTAGCATTTGTTGTAGGGCTGGTTTGGTGGTGCTGAATTCTCTTAGCTTTTGCTTCTCTGTAAAGCTTTTAATTTCTCCATCGAATCTGAATGAGATCCTTTCTGGGTGGAGTATTCTTGGTTGTATGTTCTTCCCTTGCATCACTTGAAATATATTGTGCCACTCCCTTCTGGCTTGCATAGTTTCTGCTGAGAAATCAGCTGTTAACCTTATGGTAGTTCCCTTGTATGCTATTTCTTGTTTTTCCCTTGTTGCTTTTAATAATTTTTCTTTGTCTTTTATTTTTGTCAGTTTGACTATTATGTGTCTTGACATGTTTCTCCTTGGGTTTATCCTGCCTGGGACTCTCTGTGCTTCCTGGACTTGGGTGGCTATTTCTTTTCCCATGTTAGGGAAGTTTTCAAATATAATCTCTTCCAATATTTTCTCAGGTCATTTGTCTCTCTCTTCTCCTTCTGGGACCCCTATAATGCGAATGTTGGTGCATTTAATGTTGTTCCAGGGGGTCTCTTAGGCTGTCTTCATTCCTTTTCATTCCTTTTTTTTTATTCTTTTCTGCATCAGTGATTTTCACCATTCTGTCTTCCAGGTCACTTACCCATTCTTCTGCCTCAGTTATTCCGCTATTGGTTCCTTCTTGTGTATTTTTGATTTCAGTTATTGTATTACTTATCTCTGTTTGTTTGTTCTTTAATTCTTCTAGGTCTTTGTTAATCTTTTCTTGCATCATTTTGACCTTTACATCCAGTCTTTTTTCACAGTCCTGGATCATCTTCACTATCATTATTCTGAATTCTTTTTCTGGAAGTTTTCCTATCACCACTTCCTGTAGCTGTTTTTCTGGGGTTTTATCTTGTTCCTTCATCTGGTACATAGTCCTCTGCCTTTTCATTTTCTCTAGCTTTCTGTGGCTGTGGTTTTTGTTCCACAGAATGAAGTACTGCTGATACTGCTTGATACTGCTGTATGCCCTTTGTGGGGGAGGCTATCTAAGAGGCTTGTGTGTGCTCCCTAATGGGAGGGACTGGTGATGGGTAGGGCTGGGTGTTGCTTTGGTGGACAGTGCTCAGTAAAACTTTCATCCACTTGTCTGCTGATGGGTGGGGCTGCATTCCCACCCTGTTGGTTGTTTGGCCTGAGGCAACTCAGCACTGGAGCCTAAAAGCTCTTTGGTGGGGCCAATGGTGGACTTGGGAGGGCTCACACCAATGAGTACTTCCAAATATCCCCACCGCCAGTGTCCCCATCCCCCTGTGGTGAGCCACAGCTGCCCCCCACCTCTTCAGGCAACCCTCTAACACAAGCAAGTAGGTCTGGCTCAGTCTCCTATGGGATCACTGATCCTTCCACTGGGTCTTGGTGTGCAAACTACTTTTTGTGTGCCCTCCAAGAGTGGCGTCTCTGTTTCATCCAGTCCTGTGGAAGTCCTGCAAAAGAAGGGCTCCCACTCTTAGGGGAAAAGTTCACAGAAGCATATCCTGGGTCACCACTAGACAGTGTGAAGCCACAAAGCACTTTGGAAACTGTGAAAAAGGTACAGATAGCACAAAAAGTGAGGGGCATAGAAAACAGTGTTGCATAGCCAATGAATACAGATTCAGCCAACTCCACAATTCTGGCTCCAGGCAGCAGTGGCCTTTGAATGGCTTTATTTGCTGTTACCTTCAACTAATGTGACCATATTGGGATTTGGAGAAATTCTTTTGTGCTTTAAGTATTTATGTATTTTGTTATAAGTGGACAATGATCCTTGCCCATTATTTGACCCTGTGCTTCCTGAAACCATCATCAGAACATCACTTCTCATTCCTTTATTCATGCAAATCTGTTCTGAGGCAAATTGTGTCCCAACCAACAACCTAAAAAACACCTGTTGACTGCTTTTCCTAAAATCAGGGATGCATGGTGAGGGCCTTCATTTTATAATGATTCTAATTTGTTCTAGTGTAAAATGATTAAGTCGGTCTGGTACAATGTGTTTTTGGTTAGTATCTGTTCCTGATTGTTTATGGTTCAGTTTTTTTAAATTAATTAATTAATTTATTTTATTGGCTGTGTTAGGTCTTTGTTGCTGCACATGGGCTTTCTCTAGTTGTGGCAAGTGGGGGCTACTCTTCATTGTGGCGTGCAGACTTCTCACTGTGATGGCCTCTCTTGATGCAGAGCATGGGCTCTAGGCACATGGGCTTTAAAAATGTGAGCTGAACCTTAAAAGATGCATAAAATCCAGCAAGCAAAAGTGTTGCTATAGGGAGAATGTTGTTTGGCAGAGGGAACATCATTGCATATAATTATGGAAATGAGAAAGTGCAAGACATAGTCTGGAAAGAGTGAACACATAAGTGGTGGGGTAGCATGGAGGGCTTTAAATAACAAGATTAATTTTTTTTTATATTTTATTATCTTATTGTTATTTATATTAGTTTTAATATTTTATTAGAGGTAATGGGGAGCCATTGAAAGATTTTGAGCAATAGAATAACATGTTCAAAGACAACTCTGGCAACAGTGCAAGGGATGATCTCAAGTTGGATAGTAGGTGTGAGAATAGAGAGAAAGAGATGTTTGCAAGAGATGCAAGAGATATTTGGGAAGACTTAGTTATTGATTGGATATAGGGAACTGGAGAGAGCCTGAGTAACCAAGAAAATGGTTCTTCCAATAAACAGGCTAAGAACTTCAGAAGGAAGCTTGTAAAGTGCTGCACTTTTGAGAAGTAGGATCCTCAGAGCTAGAAGGGAAATATTATACCATTAGAAATCTACTTAGATGAAATCTCTCTTTCTGTCCATTTTACAGATTGAAAAATTGAATACAGTTATATGATATGATGTCATCTTGCCAAGGTTACTTGATAGCAGAGCTAGGATAGAACTGAACTCTTCTGAAGACAAATCTGCTGTTCTTTCCTTGCTACCATATTGTGTCAGCTTTACAAATGAATAGGATTGGGCTGTGTGTGTGTGTGTATGTGTGTGTGTGTGTGTGTGTGTGTGAGAGAGAGAGAGAGAGAGAGAGATGAGAGAGAGAGAGAGAGAGAGAGAGAGAATTGATACCAACAAACACTGTTGACTGAGGGATTGATAGTAAAGATACCTTAGCGTTCATCTAGTCTAAACATCTCATTTTACAGATGGAAGTTCTGAGGCTCAAAGAAGGGAAAAGATTTGTCTGAGGCCACATAACTGGTACAGCATGATATCTGTTTATTTGAGAAATTAAGCTCAGCACACTTGAAGCTGAGAACAGGCTGTTATAAATATACCATTTAGGGAGAAGATGTCTAAGGAGCCATTTCACAGACAAACCTATGTGCTACAATGCCAGAGTGAAGTCTGGACTGCTGGATAAATAGGAGTCACCTAGGGAAATCATTATTTCCCCTTGTGAGAACTGGTATTAGGGTACCTCTGTGTTGTGACTACCAATAAATAGTTAAATTAAAAGAAAGAATCATCTATACTGTTTTCCATTATGGGTGTGCCAATTCACATTCCCACTAACAGTGTACAAGGATTACCTTTTCTCCACATCACCAAAATTTATTATCTCTTGTCTTTTTGATAATAGCCATTCTAACACATGTGATGTGGTAGCTCATTGTGGTTTTGATTTGCATTTCCCTGATGATTAGTGATGTTAAATAAAGTTAACCATGTGTGGTAATGGATGTGTTAATTAACTTGATTGTGGTAAACATTCAACAATATATATGTATATCAAATCATGTTGCACACCTTAAAAAGCATCACTTTGTATAACCTAAATATATACAATTTTTATTCATCAATCATGCCTCAATAAAACTGGAAAAAATTACAGGAGAGACAGATTAGTCACTTTGATGGCAAGGGACTCCATTTTTGAGTGAAAGGATTATATTAGAAAACTTTTTTTATTTTTGGCCATGTCTTATGGCTTCCAGGATCTTAGTTCTCCAACCAGGGATTGAACCCAGGCCACGGCAGTGAAAGCACTGAGTCCTAAATGCTTGACCTTCAAGTAATTCCCTATATTAGAAAACTTTTGCTCTGTAGGTAGAGGGAAGAATAAAGTTTTCTCCCATTTGATTCCTTTCCTAAAAATGAGAACATCACATAAAGATAAAACTAGTGCCTGAGAAGTATTCAATATGAAAAAGAAAAGCTTTCGTCTTCTTTTCCCTTCTATCAATACTGCTTTTCATCTTGCTACCTGAATTCTGCTTTACTTCTTTCTTTCCTCACTTTTCTTTTCTTTTTTTTTAAATGAGTATGTGTGTGTGATTTATTTATTTATTTATTTATTTATTTAATTGGCTATGTTGGGTCTTTTTGCTGTGCAAGGGCTTTCTTTAGTTGCGGTGAGTGGGGGCTACTCTTTGTTGTGCTGCGCAGGCTTCTCTTTGCTGTGGCTTCTCTTGTTGCGGAGCTCGGGCTCTAGGCACGTGGGCTTCAGTAGTTGCAGCACATGGGCTCAATAGTTGTGGCTCATGGTCTCTAAAGCGCAGGCTCAATAGTGGGCTTAGCTGCTCCATGGCATGTGGAATCTTCCTGGATCAGGGATAAAACCCATGTCCCCTGCATGGGCAGGCAGATTCTTAACCACTGTGCCACTTAGGAAGTCCCCTCACTTGTCTTTTCCATACCTCCTTCACCAACTTCTCAGAATCCTTCACCTAGGTCCTTGTAGTAGAATACAGCTATGCTTTATGTGTACAAGGCAGGGAAAAAAGGTACACAGGAGGCATATAGATTTGTAGCTGTCTTGCTAAGTGCAAACTCCCCTGACTTGTGATGTCTATGGCATCAGTCTATCCATTTTGTCTGCATTTGTTTCTAACTAAAATGGAAAAATAACTAATAAGTGAAAGGGACAGCTTGAAAATTCTTTAGTCCTCAGTGGAGAAGAACCAAAGATGTTGAATGAATCAATGATGCATATGTAAAAGCTAAGGGTGAGATCACTGTAACAATGAAGACTAAAGGATACCACAAAGGACAAAGAGGAGACTGTCCAAAAGATCAATAATTGTTCAAGGCTTTCCAAGTCGAGTACCTTTCAAATACACAGAAGGTTAAAATTTAAAATTAAGTTAAAGTTTAAAAGAACATGAAGGCTACAAATGACTTCTATTCACTATTAGTTTACTGTTTAATATGACCTCATTGCATGGGCCAATAATATGAAAATATATGGAACTTAAGTGCAAATTATCAGGCTATTAAAAAATCAAATCAATAAATAATCATTGAGTTTCTACTATGTGCAAGATTTATGCTAAATGTTTCAAGGATACAACTATTTATAAAATAGGAATTCTTGCCTTAGAGTTTTACAAATTAATGAAGGGGAGAGGCAGACTGGACCAGTGGATGAAAGCTCAATAGCAACATTTAAAGGACTGTTTGAGAAAACACCAGAAGAAATATGACAAGTCAGTGAATGTGAAATCCAAATAAAAAGGACAGTTGTCAGTTTAGAAGTTGTGCAAATGCATACTGGGGTGATTAGCAAAGGTTTTATGGAAGAGATGAAACTTGAGTTGGGTATTTAAAAAACAATTTAGATTGGTGGCAAGATGGGGGAGTAGAAAGACCCTGAGCTCACCTCCTCTCACAGGCACACCAAAATCACAACTATTTGCAGAACAACCATGAAGAAAAAGAATGGAACCTGCCAGGAAAGATCACAACTAAAGATATAGAGAAAGAATCATATCTAGACAAGTAGGAAGGGTGAAGTCATGACATAGTCAAGTCCCATACCCCAGGTTGGGCAATCCACAAAAGGAAGAATAGTTATAATTGCAGAGGTTCTCCCAAAGGAGTGAGAGGTCTGAGCCCCAGGTTGAGCTTCACCAGCCCAGGAGTCCTGCAATAGGAACTTGAGACCCTAGAGCATTTGTCTTTAAAAGCCAGTTGGGCTCACTTTCAGGAGTGCCAGAGGGCTGGAGAAAATAGAGATTTCACTCTTAAAGGGTGCACACAAAGTCTCACACACTCTGGGACCCAGGGCAGAAACAGTAATTTTGATAGGCGCCTGCGTCAGACCTACCTAATTGTCTTAGAGAGTCTCTAGGAGAGTCAGGAGGCATCTGCAGCTCAACCTGGGGATATAGACACCAGCAACAGCCATTTTTAGGAGCTCCTTCTACCACGTAGACACTGATGCTGATAAGTACTATTTTGATATCCTCTTTCTACCTCATTAGCCCCAGAACCCAGCCCTGCCCCCACCCAACAACCTGTAGGTACCAGTGTTGGGATGCCTCAGGCAAAGCAACTAATTGGGCATGGAAATAGCCCCACCTACAAGCAGAGAGGCTGCCTTAAGACCCCTTGAGCACACAGCAAACCCTGGACACAGTCTTGCCCACCAGAAGGTCCAGGACCTGGCCCCATACATCAGTGCAAAAGCACTAGACCTGGGACCCAAGGCCCTCCAGTCAGAGACCCCAGGATACAACTCCCCACTGACCAGTGGGCAGCCTCTAGCCCCAGAATGTCCTGGGCCCTGGCCCCTCTCTCACAGGAGCCTGTTCTAGCATTGGGCTTAGCCTTATCCACCAGGGGGCAGACACCAGCCACAAGAAAACCACAGCTCTGCAATCTTACAGTTGCAGCCTACCCACCAGCAGGCCAAATCTTGCCCTGCAACTGGCTGGGCCCCAACCTTATTCATCAGTGAGCCTTCTCTAGCCTTCAGCCCAGATTCACCTGCCAGTGGGCAGATCCTAGCTGCAATAAAAATTCAGCCTATGGACCTTGCCAACGAAAGCAGGCCAGATATTGCCCTGGGACTGGCTGAGCCCTGGCTCCATCCACTAATAGGCTAACACAAGCTTTGGGAAACAAGAGACCCCATAGCCAACTCTGTCAGGAACTGGCCCCACCCACCAGAAATCCCACACCAGTTCTAGGAACACTGGGCCCTACAACCAGACCATAGGACCTGACTTTCCCCACTAGTAGGCTGGCATTAACCCCATACCTGGCTTCACCAATCAGTGGGTGGGCAATAGTTTCAGGGTCTTTTGTATTCTGACTTTGCCAACCAGTAAGCCAGAATTAGCCCTGGGACACCCTGGGGTCCTGCAGTAACTTGCCTCATGACATGGTCCTACCAATCAGCAACAGAAGCAACCACAGGAGACAGGGCCTGGCAATCAACCAGATTGGAGGCCTACCAAGCCTACCAAACTGTCCACATAGTCAACCTGTCACAAAAAAGAATCCAAGCAGCCTTCATAGGAGAAATCCTAGAGCATATAACTCTGGCGATGAGAGGGGAGAGTGCTATTGGGACTCATGGGACATCTCCTATAGAAGGCCATTTCTCCAAGTTTGGGAAATGTAACTACCAGACAATATACATAAAAATCAAAGCAGCAACTTAAGCAAAATAAGGCAACAGAAGAACATCTTTGAAATGAAGGAACAAGATAAAACCCTAGAAGAAGAACTAAGTGAAGTGGAGATAGGCAATTTACCTGAGAAAGGGTTAAGGATAGTGATTGTAAAGATGATCAAAACTTGGGAGAAGAATGGCTGCACAGAGCAAGAAGTTAGAAGTTTTTAACAAAAAGTTAGAATATATAAAGAACAACCAAACAGAGATGAAGAAAACAAGAACTGAAGTGAAAAATACACTAGAAGAAATCAACAATAGACTAAATGATACAGAGGAACAGATCATGGACCCAGAGTACAGAGTGTTGGAAATCACTGATGCTGAAGAGAAAAAAAAAAAAAAAAGGAATGAATAGAAGTGAGGACAATTTAAGAGACCTCTGGAAGAACATCAAGTGCACTATAATTTGCATTATAGGGGTCCCAGAAGGAGAAGAGAGAAAGGGCCTGAGAGCATAACTGAAGAAATAATAGCTGAAAACTTCTATAACCTGTGAAAGGAAACAGGCATCCAACTCCAGGAAGCTCAGAGAATCCCATACAAGATTAACCCAGAGAGGAACACAGCAAGACACGTTGTAAATAAAATAGAGAAATTAAAGATAAAGGGAGAATATTAAAAGCATCAAGGGAAAAGCAACAAATTGTACACAAGGGACATCCCATAAGGCTATCAGCTAACTTTTTAGCAGAAAGTCTGCAAGCCAGAAGAGAGTGGCATGATATATTTAAAGTGATGAAAGGGGAAAACCTACAACCGAGAATACTCTACCCAGCATGGCTCTTATTTAGATTTGATGGCAAGATCAAAATATTTACAGATAAGCAAAAACTAAGAGTTCAGCACCACCAAACAAGCTTCACAACAAATGTTAAATGAACTTCTCCAGGTAAAAAAGAAAAAGCCACAACTACAAAACAAAAAAAAAAAATATGAAATGAGAAAGCTCACCATTAAAGGCAAACATACAGTAAATGTAGGAAATAGTCCACACACAAATCTAGTATGGAAGTTAAAAGACAAAAGCAGTAAAATCATCAATATCCACAACCATGATCCCAAACCTATGGAATGCAGCAAAAGCAGTTCTAAGAGGGAGTTTTATAGCAATACAAACGTACTTTAGGAAACAAGAAAAATTTCAAATATACAACTTAAACTTACACCTAATGGAACTAGAAAAAGAAGAACAAATAAAACCCTAAGTTAGTAAAAGGAAAGAAATTATAATGATCAGAAAAAAATAAATGGAATAGAGACTAAAATACAATAGAAAAGATCAATGAAAGTAAAAGAGCTGGTTCTTTGAAAAGATAAAAAAATGATAAATATTTAGCCAGACTTATCAAGAAAAAAAAAAAAAGTGAGGGCCCAAATAAGTAAAATCAGAAATAGAAAAAGAGCACAGAAATATAAAGGGTCATAAGAGACTACTACAAACAACTATATACAAATAAAAGACAACCTAAAATAAATGGACAAATTCCTAAAAATGTACAATCTCTCATAACTGAGCAAAAA
This sequence comes from Hippopotamus amphibius kiboko, assembly GCF_030028045.1. Lineage (NCBI taxonomy): Eukaryota > Metazoa > Chordata > Mammalia > Artiodactyla > Hippopotamidae > Hippopotamus > Hippopotamus amphibius. The sequence continues at coordinate 70,935,463 of NC_080203.1, read as the reverse complement.
AAAAAAATAGAAAATGTAGAGAGACCAATTACCAGTACTAAAATTAAATCAGTTATATAAATTTAGAAAACTGCCAAAAAGCAAAAGTCAAGAACCAAATGGCTTCGACAGGTGAATTCTAATCACACATTTAGAGAAGAGTTACAAACTATCTTTCTCAAATTATTCCAAAAATTGCAAAGGAAGGAACTTTTCTAAACTCATTACACAAGGCCAAAATCACCTGATACCAAAGCCAGACAAAAATATAACACAGAAGAGAATTACAGGACAATATCAATGATGAATGTAGATGTAAAAATCATCAACCAAATACTAGCAACTGATTTCAACAATACGCTAAAAGGACCATACATCATGATCAAGTGGAATTTATCTGAGGGATTCAAGGATTGTTCAATATTCAGAAATCAATCAATGTGATACAACACATTAACAAATTGAAGAATAAAATATCATATGATTATTTCAATAGATGCAGAGAAGCTTTGATAAAATTCAACATCCATTTACGAAAAAACTGTCCTGGAACTTCCTTGGTGCCGCAGTAGTTGAGAATCTACCTGCCAATGCAGGGGACAAGTGTTTGATCCCTGGTCTGGTAAGATCCCACCCACATGCCAAGGAACAACGAAGCCTGTGTGCCACTACTACTGAGAATGTGCTCTAGAGCCCATGAGCCACAACTACTTAGCCCACACACCACAACTACTGAAGCCCACATGCCTAAAGCCCATGCTCCCCAACAAGGGAAGCCACCGGAGTGAGAAGCCCATGCCCTGCAATGAAGAGTAGCCCCCGTGCATTGCAACTAGAGAAATACCATGTGCAGCAATGAAGACCCAATGCAGCCATAAATAAATAAATTAAATAAATAAAATATATAATAAAAATACTTAAAAAAAGAGAAAACTGTCCAGAATGTGAACATAGAGGGAAAATACCTCAACATGTTAGAGGCCATATATGGCAAGCCAAAATCCAACATCATTTCCTCTAAGATCAAGAACAGAACAAAAATTTTCACTCTTGTCACTTTGGTTAAACATAGTATTGGAAGCCCTAGCCACAGTGATCATAAATGAAAAAGGAAAAAATGCAATTCACATTGGAAAGGAAGAAGTTAAACTGTCACTATTTGCAGATGATATGATACTATACATAGAAAATTCTAAAGACACCACCAGAAGAGCACTAGAGCTCATGAATGAATTTAGTAAAGCTGCAGGATACAAAATTAATATGCAGAGATCTGTTGCATTTCTATACACTAACTATCAGAAAGAAAAATGAAGGAAAGAATCCCATTTACAACCATATCAAAAAGAATTAAATACCAAGGAATAAATCTACCTAAGGACATAAAAGACCTGTACTCAGAAATCTATAAGACACTGATGAAAGACATTGAAGACAACACAAACAGTTGGAGAGATATACTGTGTTCATGGATTGGAAGAATTAATATTGTTTAAATGACCCTACTACCCAAGGCAATCTACAGATTCAATGCAATCTCTATCAAAATACCAATGGCATTTTTCATAGAAATAGAACAAATAATTTTAGAATTTGTATGGAAACACAAAAACATCCAAATAGTCAAAACAATCTTGAGAAAGAACAGAGCTGGAGGAATTATGCTTCCAGATTTGACTATATTACAAAGCTAGAGTAATCAAAACAGGATGTACTAGCACATAAAACGAAGTATAGATCAATGGAACAGGATAGAAAGCCCAGAGATAAACCCACACACATATGGTCATCTAATCTATGACAAAGGAGGCAAGAATATACAATGGAGAAAAGACAGTCTCTTCAATGAATGGTGCTGGGAAAATTGGACAGCTACATATGAAAGAATGAAATTAGAATGTTCTCTAACATCACATGCAAAAATAAATTCAAAATGGATTAAAGACCTAATATAAGACTATTAAACATAAAAATCCTAGAAGTAAACATAGGCAGAACACTCTTTGACATGTACCATAGCAATATTTATTTTTGATCTGTCTCCTAAACAGAGGAAATAAAAGTAAAAATAAATAAATGGGATTTAAGTAAACTTAAAAGCTTTTGCACAGCAAAGGAAACTATGGACACAATGTAAAAGACAACCTACTGAATAGGAGAAAATATCTGCAAATGATATGACCAATAAGGGGTTAATATCCAAAATATATAAACAGTTCAAACTACTCAACATCAAAAACAAACAAAACAAAACAAAACAAAATCCTAAAAAATGGGCAGAAGTTCTGAATAGACATTTTCCCAAAGAAGACATATAGATGGCCGACAGGCACAGGAAAAGATGATTAACACTATTAAAAATTAGAGTAGTGCTCATTGAAACCACAATGAGATATCACCTCACACCTTTTACATAAACTCTCCCAACAAATAACAAATGTTGGCAATGATGTGGAGAAAATGAACCTTAATACACTGTTGGTGGGAATGTAAATTGGTACAGACACTGTGGAAAACATTATGGAGGTTTCTCAAAAAACTAAAAATAGAACTAACTTATGACCCAGCAATTTCACTCCTGTGTATGTAACTGAAAAAAAGAAAAAAAGCTAATTGATATGTGCACCCCAATGTTCATAGCAGCATTATTTACACTAGCCAAGATATGGAAGCAACCTAAATGTCCATCAAGAGATGAATGCATAAAGAATATGTGTTGTATATATACACAATGAAATATTACTCAGCAATAAAATAATAAAATTTTGCCATTTGCAACAATGTGGATGAATTGTAAGGTATTATGACAAATAAATACAAATACTTTATGTTATCACTTATATGTGAAATCTAAAAAAATAAAACAAACTAGTAAATATAACAAAAAAGAAGCAAACACAGTTATAGAGGACAAACCAGAGCTTACCAGTTGGGAGAGGGAAGAAAGGAGGGGCAAGATAAGTGTAGGGAATTAAGAGGTACAAACTACTCTGTATAAAATAAATAAGCTACAAGGATATAGTGTACAAAAAGGGGAATATATCCAATATTTTATAACTCTAAATGGAATATAACCTTTAAAAATTGTAAATCACTATGTTGTACTCCTAAGCCTCATATAATGTTGTACATCAAACATACCATAATAATAATAAAATAAAATAAACCAATTTATATTTGAGTCTCTACACACATGCACACACACAAACACATACACGTATATATATATATATACACACAAAGATGCATGCTATTAAATAGCTGTCCAATAGGCTATCCATATATAATTTACAACCAGTTTCTTGAAGTACATGTAAGTGTAACTAATGTTATTTTTACTTAGCCTATTTTAATATAGCAAATGGCATTTCTTTTTTAAAAATTAGACCACAAGACATTTCTAATATGTTACAATAAACTCATGTTTGTGGAATACAGAGTTTTAAAATAAAAATAATTAGATTTTTTTTTGTAACAGGATGGAATGCTAATTGATGAAAGCTTCATAGGTCTTACCCATTTGGGTGGAGGGGGTGAATAAAGGAGGTCCTTTACTTGACCCTGTCACTCTCCTAGCATCATCTTTCCTATTTTTTCTTTGCCAAACTTTTTGCCTCATGACCCACTGCATTCTATCTTTATTTCCTGTGGCTTTGTCTAATTTGTTCTCTCAAGATCATCAGTGATCTCCTATTCACCAGCCCTAATGGTCAAACCCAAGCAAAAGAGCCTTCTTCAGTATTTAACAAGCACTGCTGGTTGCTCTTGCTTTCTTGGAACTATTTGGTGAATTTGGGGTCATATTGTGCTTCTTGATCTTTTCAATGACTCCTTCTTTCTCTTTTCCTTTCCCCACTCCTTAAATGCAGGCAATTCCCAGAAGTCAGTCTTGGCCTCCAATGCTTTTCCTTGGTAAAATCTCAATGCTTCAGCATTTGCTCTGTAGAATAATTCTCAAATCTGTATTTCTAGTCCTGACCTCTCATCTGTGCTCCAAATCAGTTTCTCAAACTGTCTCCAGAAATTTTCATTTGGAGGTCCTATTGCCACTTAAATCTTAATGTCTAAAGCTAGTGATTTCTTATTGGTGAAAAATGGTGTACTCTATTTTTGTATCTTGATAGATGGTAAACTGCCTCTCCTACTCTTTCCCTTCCCTCTTCTTGAACTTCTCCTAAACCCCCTTCTGCCAGTTTCTTTTGAAGTTAGAATTTATGCTACTTGATATCTCATGAAAAATCACAAAAGTATGCTTTGTGAGCTGCCATATTAATGAGAGTAAATGCTCATGCAGCATATACTATATATACCTGGCAAAATATTGAATCAACCCGCAACAAACTATGGGATATATTCTATCACTATTATCACTTTTTAACAAATGAGGACGTGAAATCACAGAGAGACTAAGTAAATTTCTCAAGGACACGTAGGGAGTAAGTGGCGGAGTTAAGACTGAAACCCAAGCAGTCTGAAATCAGAGTCTATGCTCTTAACCACTACACTATATGGCCATGGGTTTGATGTATAGTAAGCCTTTAGCTAGACTGACCAAGAAATGAATATAGAAGGTAACATTTAAACTGAAATTTTGAAAGAGCAGAAATAAAATAGTGTAGATAAAAAGAAAATTATTTTGTAGAGAAAGGAGAACAGGGAAGGCACATAAATAGATATAAATAAAAAAATTATAAATTAGAAAGGGAGAATGAGAGAAAGAGAGAGAGAGATGCCTTGACAACTGACAATAATGATAATAATGAATGGTTATGAAACACTCTGTGCCAGCCACTCTTTTTATCTCTCTATTTATACTAATTCACTTAATCTTCATGTACTTACTGTGAAGTAAATATGATTATTTTACAGATAAAAAAATTGCAGAACAAAAGAAATCATAGACAAGACAAGAAGACAACCCTCAGAATGGGAGAAAATACTTGCCAACGAAGCAACGGACAAAGGATTAATCTCCAAAATATACAAGCAGCTCATGCAGCTTCATACCAAAAAAGCAAATAACCAAATCCACAAATGGGTGGAAGACCTAAATAGACACTTCTCCAAAGAAGACATACAGATGGTCAACAAACACATGAAAAGATGTTCAACATCACTAATCATTAGAGAAATGCAAATCAAAGCCACAATGAGGTATCACCTCACACCGGTCAGATTGGCCATCATCAAAAAATCTAGAAACAATAAATGTTGGTGAGGGTGTGAAGAAAAGGGAACTCTCCTGCAGTGTTGGTGGGAATGTAAGTTGGTACAACCACTATGGAAAACAGTTTGGAGGTTCCTTAAAAAACTAAAAATAGAACTACCATATGATCCAGTAATCCCACTCCTGGGCATGTACCCAGAGAAAATCATAATCCAAAAAGAAACGTACCGTAATGTTCATTGCAGCACTATTTACAATAGCCAGGACATGGAAGCAACCTAAATTCCCCTCAACAGATGAATGGATAAAGAAGATGTGGTACATATGTACAATGGAATTTTACTCAGCCATAGAAAGGAATGAAATGGAGCTATATGTAATGAGGTGGATAGACCTAGAGTCTGTCATACAGAGTGAAGTAAGCCAGAAAGAGAAAAACAAATACTGTATGCTAACGTATATATATAGACTCTAGAAAAAGAAAAAATGGTACTGATGAACCCAGTGACAGGGCAAGAATAAGGATGCAGATGCAGAGAATGGACCAGAGTACATGGGGTTGGGGGCGAGGGGCAAAGGGGAAGCTGGGACAAAGTGAAAGGGTAGCATAGACATATATACACTACCAAGTGTAAAATAGCTAGTTGGAAGATTCTGTATAACAAAGGGAGATCAACTCGATGATGGGTGATGCCTTAGAGGGCCAGGACAAGGAGGGTGGGAGGGAGTCGCGAGATGGAGGGAATATGGGGATATAAGTATAAATACAGCTGATTCACTTTGGTGTACCTCAAAAGCTGGTACAAGAATGGAAAGTAATTATATTCCAATAAAGAGCTTAAAAAAAGACAAATAATAATAATAATAACAAAACAGTAAAAAAAATTGCAGATCAGATTGGCTAGTAACTTGTATAAAGCCACACAGCTAGTAATGATTTGAACCATGCAATCTCGCTTCAGAGTTAGCACACATAACTGCTAAACTCCTATCCCAGTTCCAGTTCCTGTGAGGCCCCGCTAATGTATCCATTCTTGTTTTTAACTTTTTTTGAGATTCCTGTATCTTTAACCCACTCTGCTCCTTTTACTTGATTGGGAATTATTGGGGCTCTATCCTTGCAACCAAAAGAGAGCTAACCAAAACAGCAAGATGTTATACTGGATAAATACTCAAGGGGAGGATATGAAGAAAATTAATAGGGTATCTTCCCTCAAAGAGTTGGCAATCTTATTAGAAAGATAGGTCATCCATGTAGAAAATCACTAATAATAACAGATGGTATATACCCAGTGCCTGTTGAAGGAACAGTGAAGGCAAGCTCAATGAAAAGTAAAGACAGATTTGGGAATAATAATATCTCAAGATCTGTAAATTATGCAAGGTTCATGTATGGTTCCTCTACCCTTGACTATCTGAAGTTCTTCAGTGGATAAACACCCCTGAGAACGTTTCAGCAGAATGGGAAAACAGAGTCCCAAGTGCAATTTCATTACATAAAATCCAGTCTTTTAGAAATTATTCTTTCCCACTTAGGTGGGCTTGGGTACCAGCTGCACTGTAATGCTCAATGGGTTTTGAAAGGAATCATAATCTCCAGGAATCACAGCAGAATGCTACATGGACAATTGGAAGATGCACTCTGATTTGACCTCTTATCTATTTTCTAAATTCAGAAATTAGCCATAATGGCTGAGATAGTCACAAAACTCAATACTAAAAATAGTTTTCATTAAAATAATCTTGCAATAGGAGTAACATTTTGCTGATGGGAATGGGAATGGTATAGATCCTTTGGAAGACAGTTTGTCAATTTATTACAAAGTTGAATATAGTTTTACCATACAATCCAGCAATCTCACTCCTTGGTATTTACCCTAATGGGTTGAAAATTTTGTCCAGACAAAAACTTGCACACAAATATTTATAGCAGTGTTATTCACAATTGCCAAAATTTGGAAGCAACAAAGATGTCCTTCAGTAGGTAAATGGATAATCAAACTGTGATATATCCAGACAATGGAATATTATTCAGTGATAAAAAGAAATGAGTTATCAAACTCACAAAAATACATCGAGGAGTCTTAAATGTATATTGATAAGTAAAAGCAGTCAGTCTGAAAGGCAACATAATGTGTGATTCCAAATATGTGACATTTTGGTAAAGGCCAAACTACTAAGACAATAAAAAGGTCAGTAGTTGCCAGGGGTGCAAGAAGAGCTAGGGAAAGATGAATAAGTGGAGCACAGGAGATTTTTTTTTATCCTTTTACTTTCTTTTTAAAAATTAATTAATTAATTTATTAATTGGCTGCTTTGGGTCTTTGTTGCAGTGCATGGGCTTCTCAGTGAGGTGGCTTCTCTTGTTGTGGAGCACAGGCTCTAGGCATGCAGGCTTCAGTAGTTGTGGTGCACGGGCTTAGTTGCTCCGTGGCATGTGGGACCTTCCCAGACCAGGGATCGAACACGTCTCCTGTATTGGCAGGCAGATTCTTAACCACTGCACCACCAGGGAAGTCCCGGGAGATTTTTTATGGCAGGGAAACTATTCTGTATGGTACTGTAATGGTAGACACGTGATATTATGCATTTGTCAAAACCATAGAATTGTGTGACATAGAGTGAACCCTAATATAAACTATAATTTTTTTGTTAATAATAAGGTATCAATATTGGTTCATCACTGTTAACAAATGTACCACACTAATACAATATGTTTATAATAAGGGAAACTTTGTGTGGTGAGGAAGGGGGAGAAATAAATGTAAGCTGTATTTTCTATTCAATTTTTCTGTAAACCTGAAACTGCTCTAAATAATGAAGTCTAATAATTTAAAAAATCTTGAAATGCAAAATCTTCAGGGAAATCTTTTATTACATATATTTTTATTGGGGCCATGAAAAGGATTTGAGTGTCTTCTTATTTTAGTTTTGGACTTCTTCCTGAGGCACTGTACCGATTCTGACTTAAAAAAAACTTATTACTTTATTTCATTTTATTTTATTTATTTTATTTTTTAAGCTCTTTATTGGAATATAATTGCTTTACACTCTTGTGTCAGTTTTTGAGGTACACCAAAGTGAATCAGCTGTATTTATACCTGTATCCACATATCTCCTCCTTCCCACGACTCCCTCCCAACCCTCCCTATCCCGGCCTTCTAAGTCATCACCCATCATCAAGTTGATCTCTCTGTTTTATGCAGCAGCTTCCCACTAGCTATCTATTTTACATTTGGTAGTGTATATATGTCAATGCTACTCTTAATCCACAGTAGACCATTAAAAAAATTGATTTCCTTAATAGTCATTAAGCAAATCACTATGAGCAGGAATGCAATAAAGCCTCACTAGTTCAAAGTAATTGGAGGATAGAGGCAGGAAGTATGAATGATGGAATATTTTAAAAGGAATGTATTTTATGACATTCAAATATTTATGGTAGCTCAAATTAGGCTGATATTGTATCGTTGAGGTCCTTTGGGGAATGGCATTTAGAACAGACTTTCCTTTCTGTATCCTTTTCCTCAGTCTGGAGTACCCTTGTGTCCACCTACCAGATGCTTATTCATTCTTCAAGGCTTGAGTTCTTCCTTTTCTGTCAAGCCTTCTCTCTCTGATATATTCATGAGGAGTTCCTCCTGCATTGATTGACAGCTCTTTGAGTTCATATCTGTTAGATGCTTGGAGGCAGGGACCTCAACCTAATCATCCTGTATCAGTCATATCAGTTTGTTCTGTGCTTTCTTGTACATTACGGATATCTCAAAAATGCCTGGTAAGTGCATTTATTAATAATTATAGACTGTAAAGGAATTTTTAAATAGTTGTTTCATTCTGAGTTCAGAGGTGAAAGGAATCCAGTAGAGCGTATGTTAAAGAAAGCAGACAACAGAGAGGGGTAAAATGCATAAAATAGATCAGATTTAACATTATAGAACTCCTGAATGTGAGAGCCCTGTGGATCTTGGAGACCATTTTGTTCAACCCTCTCATCTTTTTAAAAACATCTTTCAATATATATCTTTATAATCAATATATTTTTATTTTTAACAGCTGTATTGAGGTATACTCAACCAAAAACTGTACATATTTAATGTATATAATTTGATGAGTTTAGATTTATGAATATACTCATGAAACTCACTATAATCCATTACCTCCAAAAGTTTACTTGTGCCTCTTTTTTTTTTTTTTTGGTGGTAAGAACATTTACCTTGAGACCTACCCTCTTAACAAAATTTTAACTGCACAATACTGTATTGTTAACTAGAGGCACAATGCTGTATGTCAGGTGTCTAGAACTTACTCAACTTGTATTGAAACTTTACACTCATTGAACAACAACTCCCCACCTTCCCCTTCCCCCCAGTCCCTGGCAATGGTTTCTATTTTCTGCTCCTACGAGTTTGACTATTTCAGATAACTTATATAAGTGGAATCATGCAGTATTTGTCTTTGTTTGATTGGTTTATTTCTGTGATTGACTTATTTCACTTAATATAATGTCTTCCAAGTTCATGTATCATTTTCTTTATCTAGTTATCTGTTAAAGGACATTTGTGTTATTTCCATATCTTGGCTGTTGTAAATAATTATGCAATGAACATGGGAGTGCAGATATCTCTTTGAGATCCTGATTTTAATTCTTTGGTATATATATCGAGAGATAGAATTGCTGGATCATATGTTAGGTCTATTTTCAATGTGTTAAAGAACCTCCATACTGCTTTCCATGGTGACTGCACCATTTTATATTCCCACCAACAGTGTAAAAGTGTTGCAATTTCTCAACATCCTCTCCAATACTTTCTTTTTCCTGATAATAGCCATCCTAATAGGTGGGAGGTGATATCTCATTGTGGATTTAACTTGCATTTCTTGGATAATTAGTGATGTGAGGACATTTTGTTGTGCTTGTTGGTCATTTAGTTATTTTCTTTGGATGAACATCTATTCCAATTCATTTGCCCATTTTTTAAATTGAGCTATTTATCTTATTTCCTAATGAGTTGTAAGAGTTCATTATATTCTCTGCATACTAGCCTCATACCAGATATATAATTGACAAATATTTTCTCCTATTCTATAGATTGTCTTTTTATTTTTTTGATGATGTTCTTTGGCCCACAAATGTTTTAATTTTGAATAAGTGCAAATTTTCAATCTTCTTTTTTATAGCTTATGGGTTTTGTATTTTAGCTAAGACATTATTGCCTAACTCCAAATCTTGAAGATTTATGCTTATTTTTCTAAGAGTTTTCTAATTTTACTCTTAATTTTAGGTATGTGGCTCATTTTAGGTTAATTTTTGCACTCTGTTTGATGTGAGGTAGAGGTCCAAAGCCATTCTTTGAATGTTTATATTCAGTTGGCCTAGTACCATATGTGAAAAAAATATTCTTTCCCAATTTAATTGTCTTAGTGTCCTTGTCAAATATCAATTGACATAAAGGTGTGGGTTTATTTCTGGACTCTCACTTCTATTTCATTGATCTATATGTCTGTCTATCCTTATACCAGTACCACAGTCTTGATTTACTCTAGCTTTGTATTAAGCTTGAAATTGGTTATGTGTGAGTCTGCAAATTTTGTTCTTTTTTAAAAGATTATTTTGGCTATTTTGGGTACATTGCAATTCCATGTGATTTTTAATTTGTCATTTTCTGCCAAAGGGCAAACTGGAATTTCAATAGAAAGTGTTTTGAATCTGAAGATCAATTTGAGGAGCATTACTATCCTAAAAATATTATGTCATCCATATATACACTACCAAATTTAAAATAGATAGCTAGTGGGAAGTTGCTGCATAACATAGGGAGATCAACTCCATGATTAGTGGTGATTTAGAGGGGTGGGCTAGGGAGGGTGGGAAGGAGGCTCAAGAGGGTGGGGTGATGTGGATATATGTATAAATACAGCTGATTCACTTTGTTGTACAGCAAAAACTGGCACAAGAGTGTAAAGCAATTATATTCCAATAAAGAGCTTAAAAATATTATGTCAACCAAACAATAAACATAGGTTCTCTTTTCATTACATATATATACTCTTAAATTTCTTTCAACAATGCTTTATAGTTTTCAGTATACAAGTCTTACATTTCTCTGTTAAATTTTTTATCAAGTGTTTTACTTATTTTGATGCTATTATAAATGGGATTTTTTCTTCATTTCATTTTGGATTGTTCATTACTGGTGTATAACATCTCAACTAATTTTGTATATTGATTTTGTATCCTATAAACTTGCTGACATTGTTTACTATATCTAATAATCATTTTCCTGACTCCTTGGATATTTTTATATATGACATCATGCCATCTGTGAATAGAGATAGTTTTACTTCTTCCTTTCCACTTTGGAAGAATTTTATTTATTTTTCTTGCCTAATTTCTCTAGCTAGAATTCCTAGTACCATCTTGAATAAAAGTGGTAAAAGTTGGCATTCTTGACTTGTTCCTAACCTTAGTGGGAAAACTTTTATTCTTTCACCATTGAGTATGATGTTAGCAGTAGGTTTTTTGTAGCTGTCCTTTATCATGTTGAGGAATTTCTCTTCTATTCCTAGTTTGTTCAGTGATTTTACTTTGAAAGAGTGTTGCATTTTGCCAAATGCTCTTGCAGCATATATTGAGATAATCTTGTGGCTTGTCCTTTATTAAAATGTTAAATTAATTTGATTTTTCATGTATTCAACAGACTTTGTATTCCTGGAGCAAGTCCCACTTGGTTATGGTATATAATCCTCTTCATATGTTGCTAGATTAGGCTCACGAGTATTTTTGAAGGATTTTTGCAAAGTATTCATGAGGGATAATGGTCTGTAGTTTTACTGTGATGTCTTTTTCTGTTTTAGTGTCAGGGTATTACTGGTCTTATAGAATTAACTGGAGAGTGTTCTTTCTTCTTCTATTTTTAAGGAATGTTTGTGAAAAATTGGTGTTAATTCTTCCCTAAATGATTGGTAAAATTCACCAGGGAAGCCATCTGCTCTTGGAATTTTCTTTGTCAGAAGATTTAAAAACACTGGTTCAGTCTTTTGTTTTCATGCTATTCACACTTTACATTTATTTTGAATCAATTTTGATAGTTTGTACGTTTCTACAAATTTGTCCATTTCACTTAGATTATCAAAATTGTTAGCATACAATTATTCATAGTATTCCTTATAATACTTTTTATTTCTGTAAGGTCAGCAGTAACGTTGGCTATTTCCCCTCCAATTTTAGTAATTTTTTCTTGGTCAGTCTCACTAAAGGTTTATTAATTTTGTTGATCTGGTCAAAGAAGCAACTTTTGGTTTCATTGATTTTTCAATATTATTTTTCTATTATCTAACTCATTAATGTTTGCTCTAATCATTTTTTTAAATTTTATTTATTTATTTATTACATTTGTGGGGGGTACACCAAGTTCAATCAACTGTTTTTTTATACATATATCCCCATATTCCCTCCCTTCCTTGACTCCCCCCCACTCACGTCCCCTCCACCCTCCCCGCCCCAGTCCTCTAAGGCATCTTCCATCCCCGAGTTGGACTCCCTTTGTTATACAACAACTTCCCACTGACTATCTATTTTACAGTTGGTAGTATATATATGTCTGTGCTACTCTCTCGCTTCAAGTCAGCTTCCCCTTCACGCCCTGCACCCTCTCAAACCTCGAGTTCTCCAGTCCATTCTCTGTATCTGCATCCTTGTTCTTGTCACTGAGTTCATCACTACCATTTTTAGATTCCGTATATGTGAGTTAGCATACAATATTTGTCTTTCTCTTTCTGACTTACTTCACTCTATGACAGACTCTAGGTCTATCCACCTCATTACGTATAGCTCCATCTCATCCCTTTTTATAGCTGAGTAATATTCCATTGTATATATATGCAACATCTTCTTTATCCATTCGTTTGTTGATGGGCATTTAGGTTGCTTCCATGTCCTGGCTATTGTAAAGAGTGCTGCAATAAACATGATGGTACATGTTTCTTTTGGGATTATGGTTTTCTTTGGGTATATGCCCAGGAGTGGGATTACAGGATCATATGGTAGTTCTATTTGTAGTTTTTTAAGGAACCTCCAAATTGTTTTCCATAGTGGCTGTACCAACCTACATTCCCACCAACAGTGCAGGAGAGTTCCCTTTTCTCCACACCCTCTCCAACATTTGTTGTTTCCAGAGTTTGTGATGATGGCCATTCTGATTGGTGTGAGGTGATACCTCATTGTGGCTTTGACTTGCATTTCTCTGATGATTAGTGATGTTGAGCATCTTTTCATGTGTTTGTTGGCCATCTGTATGTCTTCTTTGGAGAAATGTCTATTTAGGTCTTCTGCCCATGTGTGGATTGGGTTATTTGCTTTTTTGGTATTAAGCTTCACGAGCTGCTTGTATATTTTGGAGGTTAATCCTTTGTCCGTTGTTTCACAGGCAATTATTTTTTCCCATTCTGAGGGTTGCCTTTTAGTCTTGTTTACGGTTTCTTTTGCTGTGCAAAAGCTTTTAAGTTTCCTGAGGTCCCATGTGTTTATTCTTGATTTTATTTCCATGATTCTAGGAGGTGGGTCAAAAAGGATCTTGCTTTGATGGATGTCATAGAGTGTTCTGCCTATGTTTTCCTCTAGGAGTTTTATAGTGTCTGGCCTTACATGTAGGTCTTTAATCCATTTGGAGTTTATTTTTGTGTATGGTGTTAGGAAGTGTTCTAATTTCATTCTTTTACATGTTGCTGTCCAATTTTCCCAGCATCACTTATTGAAGAGGCTGTCTTTTTTCCATTGTATATTTGTGCCTCCTTTGTCAAAGATAAAGTGCCCATATGTGTTTGGGCTTACTTCTGAGTTCTCTATTCTATTCCATTGATCTTCCTTTCTATTTTTATGCCAGTACCATACTGTCTAGATCACTATGGCCTTGTAGTATAGTTTGAAGTCAGGAAGCCTGATTCCACCAACTCCATTTTTCCTTCTCAAGATTGCTTTGGCTATTCGGGGTCCTTTGCGTTTCCATACAAATCATAAGATTTCTTGCTCTAGTTCTGTGAAAAATGCCATTGGTAATTTGATCAGGATTGCATTGAATCTGTAAATTGCTTTGGGTGGTACAGTCATTTTCACGATGTTGATTCTTCCAATCCAGGAACATGGTATGTCCCTCCATCTGTTTGTGTCATCTTTGATTTCTTTCATCAATGTCTTAAAGTTTTCTGCATACAGATCTTTTGCCTCCTTAGGCAGGTTTATTCCTAGGTATTTTATTCTTTTGGTTGCAATGGTGAATGGGAGAGTTTCCTTAATTTCCCTTTCTTCTCTTCCATTGTTAGTGTATAGGAATGCAAGAGATTTCTGTGCATTAATTTTGGATCCTGCTACTTTACTAAACTCATCAATTAGTGCTAGCAGTTTTCTGGTAGAGTCTTTAGGGTTTTCTATATATAATATCATGTCATTTGCAAAGAGTGACTATTTTACTTCTTCTTTTCCAATTTGGATTCCTTTTATTTCTTTTTCTTCTCTGATTGCTGTGGCTAAGACTTCCAAAACTATGTTGAATAATAATGGTGAGAGTGGACACCCTTGTCTTGTTCCTGTTCTTAAAGGGAATTCTTTCAGTTTTTCTCCATTGAGAACAATGTTGGCTTTTGGTTTTTCATATACGGCTTTTATTATGTTGAGGTAATTTCCTTCTATGCCCATTTTCTGGAGAGCTTTTATCATAAATGGATGTTGAACTTTGTCAAAAGCTTTTTCTGCATCAATTGAGATGATCATATGGTTTTTATCCTTCAATTTGTTGATATGATGTATCACGTTGATTGATTGCGTATATTGAAGAATCCTTGCATCCCAGGGATAAAACCCACTTGATCATGGTGGATGATCTTTTTAATATGATGTTGGAGTCTGTTAGCTAGTATTTTGTTGAGGATTTTTGCATCTATATTCATCAGTGATATTGGTCTGTAGTTTTCTTTTTTTGTGACATCTTTGCCTGGTTTTGGTATCAGGGTGATGGTAGCCTCATAGAATGAGTTTGGGAGTGTTCTGCCTTCTGCAATATTTTGAAAGAGTTTGAGAAGGATAGGTGTTAGCTCTTCTCTAAATCTTTGATAGAATTCGCCTGTGAACCCATCCAGTCCTGGGCTTTTGTGTGTTGGGAGATTTTTAATCACTGCCTCAATTTCCGTACTTGTGATTGGTCTGTTCATGGTTTCTATTTCTTCCTGGTTCAGTCTTGGAAGATTGTATTTTTCTAAGAATTTTTCCATTTCTTCCAGGTTCTCCAATTGATTGGCATATAGTTGCTTGTAGTAGTCTCTCATGATCTTTTGTATTTCTGAGGTGTCCGTTGTTACTTCTCCTTTTTCATTTCTAATTCTGTTGATTTGCATCTTCTCCCTTTTTTTCTTGATGAGTCTGGCTAATGGTTTATCAATTTTCTTCATCTTCTCAAAGAATCAGCTTTTAGTTTTATTTATTTCTCTTATGGTTTCTTTCCCTTCTTTTTCATTTATTTCTGCTCTGATCTTTATGATTTCTTTTCTTCTGCTCAATTTGGGGTTTCTTTGTTCTTCTTTCTCTAGTTGTTTTAGGTGTAAGGTTAGGTTGTTTATTCAATCATTTTCTTGTTTCTTAAGGTAGGACTGTATTGCTATAAACTTCCATCTTAGAACTGCTTTTGCTGCATCCCATAGGTTTTGGGTTGTTGTGTTTTCATTGTCATTTGTTTCTAGATATTTTTTGATTTCCTCTTTGATTTCTGTAGTGATTCCTTGGTTGTTTAGGAGTGAATTGTTTAGCCTCCATGTGTTTGTATTTTTTACAGTTTTTTTCCTGTAGTTGATACCTAGTCTCATGGCGTTGTGGTCTGAGAAGATGCTTGATATGATTTCAATTTTCTTGAATTTGCCAAGATTTGATTTGTGACCCAAGATGTGATCTATCCTGGAAAATGTTCCGTGTGCACTTGAGAAGAAAGTGTAGTCTGTGGTTTTTGGATGGAATGTCCTATAAATATCAATTAAGTCGAGATGGTCTCATGTGTCATTTAAAACTTGTGTGTCTTTATTTATTTTCTGTTTGGATGATCAGTCCATTGATGTAAGTGGGGTGTTCAAGTTTCCCACTATTATTGTGTCAATGTCCCCTTTTATAGCTGTTAGCATTTGCCTTATGTATTGAGGTGCTCCTATATTGGGGGCATAGATATTGACCATTCTGATATGTTCTTCTTGAATGGATCCCTTGATCGTTATGTAGTGTCCTTCTTTATCTCTTGTAATAGTCTTTACTTTCATTTCTAATGTGTCTGATATGAGTATTGCTACTCCAGCTTTCTTTTGACTTCCATTTGCATGGAATATCTTTTTCCATCCCTTTCCTTTCAGTCTATATGTATCCCTTGGTCTGAAGTGGGTTTCTTGTAGGCACCATATAGAAGAGTCTTGCTTTTGTATCCATTCAGCCAGTCTGTGTCTTTTGTTTGGAGAATTTAATCCATTTACATTTAAGGTGATTATTGACATGTGTGTTCCAATTGCCATTTTCTTAATTGTTTTGGGTTTGTATTTGTAGGTGTTTTCCTCTTCTTGTGTTTCCTACTTAGAGAAGTTCCTTTAGCACTTGTTGTAAGGCTGGTTTGGTGGTGCTGAATTCTCTTAACTTTTGCTTGTCTGGAAAGCTTTTGATTTCTCCCTCAAATCTGAATGAGATTCTTGCTGGGTAGAGTATACTTGGCTGTAGGTTTCTCTCTTTCAGGACTTTCAGTATATCCTGCCATTCCCTTCTGGCCTGCAGAGTTTCTGTAGAAAGGTCAGCTGTCATCCTTATGCGTTTTCCCTTATATGTTGTTTGTTGGTTTTCTCTTGCTGCTTTTAATATTTTTTCTTTGTGTTTAATTGTTGTTAGTTTGATCAATATGTGCCTTGGTGTATTTCTTCTTGGATTTATTCTGTATGGGACTCTCTGTGCTTCTTGGACTTGGTTAATTATTTCCTTTCCCATGTTGGGGAAGTTTTCCACTATAAGCTCTTCAAATATTTTCTCAGACCCTTTCTTGTTTCCTACTTCTTCTGGGATGCCTATAATTTGAATGTTGGTATGCTTAATGGTATCACTGAGGTCTCTGAGACTGTCTTCTATTCTTTTTATTCTTTTTTTTTTTTCCTGCTCTGTGGCAGTTATTTCCCCCATTCTATCTTCCAACTCACTTATTCGTTCTTCTGCCTCAGTCATTCTGCTGGTTATAGCATCTAGAGTATTTTTAATTTCAGTTATTTTGTTATCCATTGCTGTTTGTTTTTCTGAGTTCTTATGAACTGTTTCTTGTACTTTCTCTATTTTGTTATTGAGATTTTGTATCATTTTTACTATCATTACTCTGAATTCTTTTTCAGGCGTTTTTCCTAATTCCTCCTCATTTATTTGGTCTTGTGGGTTTTTTTCCTGCTCCTTTGCTTGCATGGTGTTTCTCTGTTTCCTCATGGTTGTCCAAAATTTTGGGGTTGCTTGTCCTGGTGATAGAGGTGTTTATAGAAGACTGTCCAAGCCTCAGACTAATGTCCAAGTATTGGATTAAACAAATATTAAATCTAGGAAACACATACATGTATAAGACACACAATTACTGAATCCATTGGGACATAAGGCTCTAGAGAGACCTGACAGAACCCCAGTGTGCTATCAGATATTCAAAGAGAAACCCAACAGAAATTGACAACTGAAACATAACAATTCAGAGACAAAAGCAAAAACGAACAAACAAACAAATAACACCTTACACATACAAACATTAATCCAGGGAGATTTTGTAAGGTAGGATCAAATATAGAAAAGAGCCAGAGTACCACCAGAGAGAATGGATATTCTCAGAATGTAATTAGACAACTGTATGAAGAACTAGGATAAAGACAAAAACCTAATATTAAATACCAAGATGGTGCGTCATCTGGAGAATAGAGCAAGGAGTCTGAGCAGATCGATAGTGTTGCTTATAAGTATGTTAAGATAAAATAAACTTAAAATGGCTAGAAGAAAGGGGAACAGAAGAGTGTAGTGTGGTTGGAAATATGCAAATAAAAAGAAAGGAATAGAAATGTATAAAAGATAGGGATGAAAGGAAAGTATGAAAGATATATTGTCCGTACTACCAAAAACTTAGCTAGATATAGAAGCACATAAAAAGGCAAAAAAAAAAAGAATAAAATATATCATTAAAAATAATGTTATAAAACTTGTAGATCCCTTAGGGCTAAGATCGTATTTAATAAAGAAAACAAACAAAAGAGAGAGAGAAAAAGAAAAGGAAAAAAAAAGGAAGAAAAAAATCCAGAACTGATCCCAGAATGGACCAGTTCCATAGGAATTGATACTATTATTTTTTTTTCCTTAGCGTCTCAGGTGTAAGTGTCCTTCTCCGCACCTTGGGTTTTTTTGCATTATTCTGTGACCAGCAGAGGTTGCTTTATTGTTCGTCTGTAAGTGTCGGTGTGTGTGGAGGGAGAGGGTACAATAGTGGCTCCTTCTCATGGGAGTGAGTGAGCAGTGGTGCACTGTTGTTTCAGTCAGGCTTGGAGGTGCCTGTTGCAGAGGGACGCTGGTGGCTCAGGCATAAACAGAAAGTCTTAGGGTTGGGCCTCTCTCGGGTTTTTGTTTGTTTGTTTGTTTGTTTTCTCAGCAGCCTCCCTGCTGCTGGCGTTCCAAGGGGTTTTAATCTAGCCCTGCCTGAGAGCGCTTGTTATCCCTGAGTGCCTTAGGTGGCCCTCAGCGCGTCTCTCCACTGCCTGTTGCAGAGGTGCCAAAAGAGAGAGAGAGGCTATGTGCGCGGCTCCCCCTCCCCCCCCCGTGAGCCTGCAGCCTCCAGCCGCCATCATGGCCACGCAGCTCTCAGGGGCAGGCACTCCTCGCCATGGACCTCTTTCCTCCTGTCCTCTCAGTCCGTCACCTTACTGGCAACAATGTTTCTCACCCTGAACCAGCTCTCCGGTTCCCACGCTTCTGCTCCCAGACCCTCTGTTTAGCTGTGGATTGAAGTATCGGTCCGGGGACGCTAAGCTGCGCTGCAGACCCTCCGATGTTTCTCACTTCCTCCTGTCTGCCACAGCTCTGCCGCTTCACCCTCTTTGAGCCATTGTAGATGCCTCCCTACCAGTTATGTCGGGCTCCTTGCAGTCCTTTCTGGTGTCCGAGGCCGTCTGCTGGTGTTCAGCTGGTTCTCTGTGGGAATTATTGTGTCCTTCGGGGCATTCCCAATGCATCTGTGGAGAGGGATGCATTCCACGTCCCTCTACTTCGCCTTCATCTTTCTCTCCCTTCACTCTAATCATTTTTATTTCCATCCTTGTAGTTGCTTTGTGTTTAGATTGCCCTCTTTTTAGTTTCTTAAGGTTAAGGGATAGGAAATTGTTTTGAAAATTTAAAAAAAATACAGTTATTTTCAGCTAGAAATTTCTAAGAACTGCTTTTGCTGTATCACGGAAGATTTTGTTTGTTGTGAAGGAATCAAGAACATATAGTGGAGAAAAGACAGTTTCTTCAATAAGTGGTGCTGGGAAAACTGGACAGGAACATGTAAAAAAATGAAATTAGAATATTTTCTTATACCACATACAAAGTGAAAATGTGGATTAAAGACCTAAATGTGAAACCTGAAAGCATAAAACTTGTAGAAGGGAACATAGGCAGAACATTCTGATATAAATTGTAGCAATACTTTTTTTTGGGCCTGTCTCCTCAGGCAAAGGAAACAAAAGCAAAAATAAACAAATGGGACCTAATCAAACTTAAAAGATTTTTTCACAGTAAAGGAAATCAGCAACAACTGCCAGGACATGGAAGTAACCTAAATGTCCATTGACGGATGGATAAAGACGATGTGGCACATATTATAAAATGGAATATTACTCAGCCATTAAAAGGAATGAAATTGAGTTATTTGTGGTGAGGTGGATGGACCTAAAGTCTGTCAAACAGAGTGAAGTAAGCCAGAAAGAGAAAAAAAAATACCGTGTGGTAATGCATATATATGGAATCTAGAAAAATGGTACTGATGAACCTAGTGGTAGGACAAGAATAGAGATGCAGATGTAGAGGACACGGAGGTGAAGCAGAAGCTGGGAAGTAGTGAGAAAGTGGCACTGACATATATACACTACCAAATGTAAAATAGATAGTAAGTGGGAAGCTGCTACAGAGCACAGGGAGATCAGCTTGATGCTTTGTGAAGACATAAAGGGGTGGGATAGGGAGAGTGGGAGGGAGGCTTAAGAGGGAGGGGATATGGGGATATATGTATAAATACAGCTGATTCACTTTGCTGTACAGTAGAAACCGGCACAGCAGTGTAAAGCAATTATACTCCAATAGAGATGAAAAAAAAAAAAAAACAAAAAAACACAATGAGCCATCACCTCACACTTATTAGAATGACCACCATCAAAAAGACTACAAATAACAAATGTTGGCGAGGATGTGGAGAGAAGGAAATCCTAGTACACTGTTGGTAAGAATGTAAATTTGTGCAGTCACTGTGGAAAACAGTATGGAGGTTTCTCAAAAAATCTAAAATCAGAGCTACCATATGATCCAGCAATTCCACTCCATGTGATCCAGTAATATCTAAAGAAAATGAAAACACTAATTTGAAAGATACATACACCCCAATGTTCATAGCAGCATTATTTACAATTTCCAATATATGGAAGCAACCGAAGTGACCATCAATAGATGAATGGATATAGAGGCTATGGAACATATATATATAAAATGTATGCAGAAAAGTATAAGACATTGATGAAAGAAATCAAAGATGATACAAACAGATGGAGGGACATACCATGTTCTTTGATTGGAAGAATCAACAGTGTGAAAATGACTATACTACACAAAGCAACTTACAGATTCAATACAATCCCTATCAAAAGAACAATGGCATTTTTCACAGAAGTAGAACAAAAATTTTTACAATTTGTATGGAAACTCAAAAGACCCCAAATAGCCAAAGCAGTCTTGAGAAGGAAAGACAGAGCTGGAGGAATCAGGCTCCCTGACTTCAAACTATACAACAAGGCTACAGTGATCAAGACAGTATGGGACTGGCACAAAAAAAAAAAAAAAAAAAGAAATATAGATCAATGGAACAGAACAGAGAGCCCAGAGATACAGCCATGCACATAAGGCCCCTTATCTTTCACAAAGGAGGCAAGAATATACAGTGGAGAAGAGATAGCCTCTTCAATAAGTGGTGCTGAGAAAAGTGGACAGCTACATGTAAAAGAATGAAGTTACAACATTTCCTAATGCCATACACAAAAATAAACACAAAAGGGATTAAAGAGCTAAAAGTAAGGCCAGACACTATAAAACCCCTAGAGGAAACTGTAGGTGGAACACTCTGTGACATATATCAAAGCAAGATCCTTTGTGACCCACCTGCTAGAATTATGGAAATAAAATAGAAAATAAACAAATGGGACCTAATGAAACTTAAAAGGGTTTGCACTGTGAAAGAAACCATAAACAAGACTAGAAGACAGCCCTCAGAATAGGAGAAAATATTTGCCAACGAAGCAATGGACAAAGGATTAATCTCCAAAATATACAAGCAGCTCATGCAGCTTAATATCAAAAAAGCAAATAACCCAATCCATAAATGGGCAGAAGCCCTAAATAGACATTTCTCCAAAGAAGAAACACAGATGGCTAACAAACACATGAAAAGATGCTCAACATCACTAATCGTTAGAGAAATGATAATCAAAGCCACAATGAGATATCACCTCACACTGGTCAGAATGGCCATCATCAAAAAATCTAGAAACAATAAATGCTGGAGAGGGTTTGGAGGAAAGGGAACCCTTCTGCACTGTTGGTGGAGATGTAAATTTGTACAGCTACTATGGAAAACAGTATGGAGGTTCCTTCAAAAACTGGACATAGAACTACCATATGACCCAGAAATTCCACTACTGGGCATATACCCAAGGAAACCCATAATCCAAAAAGAAACATGCACCAGAATGTTCATTGTAGCGCTACATACAATAGCCAGGACATGGAAGCAACCTAAATACCCATCAACTGATGAATGGATAAAAAAGTTGTGGCACATATGTACCATGGAATATTATGCAGCCATAAAAAGGAATACAATTGAATTATTTGTGGTGAGGTCGATGGACCTAGAGTCTGTCATACAGAGTGAAGAAAGCCAGAAAGAGAAAAACAAATACTGTATGCTATCTCATATATATGGAATGTAAAAAAAATGGTGCTGACAAACCCAGTGACAGGGCAAGAATAAAGATTCAGATGTAGAGAAGAGACTTGAGGACATGTGGTGGGGGGTGAAGAGGAAGCTGGGACGAAGTGAGAGAGTAGCATTGACATATATACACTACTAAATATAAAACAGATAGCTAGTGGGAAGCAACTGCATAACACAGGGAGATCAACTCAATGACTAGTGATGATTTACAGGGGTGGGATAGGGAGGGTGGGAAGGAGGCTCAAGAGGGTGGGTGATGTGGATATATGTATAAATACAGCTGATTCACTTTGTTGTACAGCAAAAGCTGGCACAGGAGTGTAAAGCGATTATACTCCAATGAACAGCTTAAAACACACACACACACACACACACACAAAATAAAATAAAATGTAATATTACTCAACCACAAACAAGAATGAAGTTATGTCATTTGCAGCAATGTGGTTGGACCCAGAGGATATAATGCTTAGAGAAATACAAATACTGAATGTTATTAGTTATATGTTGAATCTGAAAGATAAAACAAAGGAATGAATATAATAAAATAGAAACAGAATCACAGATATAGAAAACAAACTAGTGGTCACCATTGGGGTGAGGGAAAGGGGAAGAAGCAAGATAGGGGCAGGGAATTAAGAGATACAAACTACTATACATAAAATTAATAAACTACAGGATACATGGCACAGCACAGGAAAACATAACCATTGCTTTATAATAACTTTAAATAGATTATAATCTATAGAAATTTTGAATCACTATGTTGTACACTTGAAGCTAATATAATATTTAAAATCAATTATACTTCAATAAAAATGTATGTTGTGTTTTCATATTTATTCATCCTAAAGTATTTTTTATTTTCCCGCATGATTCTTCTTTGACCCACTGGTATTTAGGAGTGTATTGTTTAATTTTCACATTTAAATAAAGTTCCAATATTTTTCTGTTGATGATTTCTAATTTAATTCCATTGTGGGCTGTCAGCATACCTTGTATGATTTTAATCCTGTTACACGTGCACACTACCAGATGTAAAATATATAGCTAGTGGGAAACTGCTACAGAGCACAGGGAGATCATCTGGATGCTCTGTGAAGACCTAGGGGTGTGGGATAGGGAGGGAGGCTCAAGAAGGAGGGTATGTGGGAATGTATGTATACATATAGCTGAATCACCTTGTTGTACAGCAGAAACTAACACAATACTGTAAATCAAATATATTCTAATAAAGATGAAAAAAAAAATCTATTGAGGCATGTTTCATGCCCTGCATATGGTCTATCCTGGAGAATATTCCATGTGCACTTGAAAAGAATGTATATTCAGCTTTTTTTAAAAAATAAATTTATTTATTTATTTATTTTATTGGCTGTGTTGGGTCTTCATTGCTGCACACAGGCTTTCTCTATTTGCGGTAAGCAGGGGCTACTCTATGTTGTGGTGTGCGCGCTCCTCATTGTGGTGGCCTCTCTTGTTCTGCAGCACGGGCTCTAGGAATGTGGGCTTCAGTAGTTGTGGCACATGGGCTCAGTAGTTGTGGCTCATGGGCTCTAGAGTGCAGGCTCAATAGCTGTGGCGCATGGACTTAGTTGCTCCATGGCATGTGGTACCTTCCTGGGGCAGGGATCAAACCAGTGTCCCCTGCATTGACAGGTGGATTCTTAACCACTGTGCCACCTAGGAAGTGCTCAGCTGTTGTTGAGTGTGGTATTTCATAGAACTATTAGATCTATTAGGTCTAGATTGTGTATACTGTTTTTCCATTATTCTATATCCCTCTTGTTCTCCTGTCTAGTTATTCTGTTATTGAAAGTGAGGTATTGAAGTCTCCAACTATTATTGTTGAATTGTCTACATCTGCCTTGAATTATGTAAGTTATTATTGCTTCATATATTTTGTGCCTCTGTGTAATGGTACATATATGTTTATTCTCTACATCTGTGTCTCTATTTCTGCCTTGCAAACCAGTTGATTTGTACCATTTTTCTATAGTCCACATATGTGTTAATATACGATATTTGTTTTTCTCTTTCTGACTCATTTCACTCTGTATGACAGTCTCTAGGTCCATCCATGTCTCTACAGATGTCTCAGTTTGTCTGCTGGTTTTGGGTTTTGTTTGCTCTTCTTTGTCTAGTTTCTTTAGGTATAAGGTTAGATTGTTTTTTTTAGGATTTTTCTTGTTTCTTGAGGTAGGATTGTATTGCTATAAACTTCCCTCTTAGAACTGCCTTTACTGCATCCCATAGGTTTTGGATTGTTGTGTTTTCATTGTCATTTGTCTCTAGGTATTTTTTGATTTCCTCCTTGATTTCTTCAGTGATTTTTTGGTTATTTAGTAACATATTGTTTAGCCTCCATGTGTTTGTGTTTTTTACAGTTTTTTTTTTCCAGTAACTAATTTCTAATCTCATAGCATTGTGGTCAGAAAAGGTACATGATATGATTTCAATTTTCTTGAATTTACCAACGCTTGATTTATGAACCAAAAAGTGATCTATCCTGAAGAATGCTCCATCTGCACTGGAGAAGAAGGTGTAATTAGCTGTTTTTGGATGTAGTGTCCTGTAGATATGTATTAAATCAAGCTGATTTATTGGTACATGTATGTTTGTCATAAAAATATTCTTGACAGATTGACAATTATTATAAAATATCCCTGTTTATCCCTAGAAACAGGTGTTTGTCTTAAGTCTACTTTGTCTGATATTAGTATAGCCACTCTAGCTCCTTTATTTTTGTGACATATCTTTTTCTGTCCTTTTACTTTCAAACTATTTGTGTCTTTGATCTAAAGTCTATGCTTTATAGACAGCATATGGTTAAATCTTATTTTTAAATTCAGTTTTATAATCTTTTGGTTGCCTTTTGGTTGGATTGTTTATCCTATTTAACATTATTATTGATATGGTTGCAATTTTGATAACATTTTCTTTTTTGTTTTCTATATGGTTCATGAATATTTTTGTCTTATGTTCCTCATTTACTATTACTCTTTGTCTTGAATGGCAAATTTCCAGTGTAATTTTTCCATTGTTTTAAAGATATTTACTGTATTGTTTTAAGCTCTTTATTGGAATATAATTGCTTTACACTCTTGTGCCAGTTTTTGAGGTACACCAAAGTGAATCAGCTGTATTTATACATATATCCCCATATCCCCATCCTCCCATGACTCCCTGCCACCCTTCCTATCCCAGCCCTCTAAGCCATCACCTATCATCGAGTTTATCTCCCTATATTATGCAACAACTCCCTACTAGCTATCTACATTATATTTAGTAGTGTATATATGTCAATGCTACTCTGTCACTTTGTCCCAAATTCCCCTTTGCACCCCCCTCCCCATGTCCTCAAGTCCGTTCTCTGCCTCTGCATCTTTAATTCTTGCTCTGTCACTGGGTTCATCAATACCATTTTTTTTAGATTCCATATATATGAGTTAGCATATGGTATTTGTTTTTCTTTTGTTGGCTTACTTCACTCTGTATGACAGACTCTAGGTCCATCCACCTCACTGCAATAAACTTCAATTTCATTCCTTTCTATGGCTGAGTAATATTGCATTGTATACATGTACCATGTCTTCTTTATCCATTCATCTGTTGATGGGTATTTAGGTTGCTTCCATGTCCTGGCTATTGTATGCAGTACTGAAATGAACATTCTGGTACATGTTTCTTCTTGGATTATGGTGTTCTCAGGGTATATGCCCAGGAGTGGGAGTGCTGGGTCACATGGTAGTTCCATTTTTAGTTTTTTAAGGAACCTCCATACTGTTTTCCATAGTGACTGTACCAACTTACATTCCCACCAACAGTGCAGAAGGGTTCCCTTTTCTCCACACCCTCTGCAGCATTTATTGTTTCTAGATTTTTTGAGGGTGGCCATTCTGATTGGTGTGAGGTGATACCTCATTGTGGGTTTGACTTGCATTCCTCTAATGATTAGTGATGCTGAGCATCTTTTCATATGTTTGTTAGCCATCTGCATGTCTTCTTTGGAGAAATGTTTGTTTAGTTCTTCTGCCCACTTGTGGGTTCAGTTATTTAATTTTTTCGTATTATGCTGCGTGAACTGATTGTATATTTTGGAGATTAATCGTTTATCCGTTGTTTCATTGGGAATATTTTCTCCCATTCTGAGGGTTGTCTTCTTGTCTTGTTTATGGTTTATTTCACTGTGCAAAAGATTTTAAGTTTCATCAGGTCTCATTTGTTTATTTTTTATTTTATTTCCATTATTCTAGTAGGTGGGTCAAAATGGATCTTGCTGTCACTTATGTTACACAGTTTTCCTCTAACAGTTTTATAGTGTCTGGCCTTACATTTAGATCTTTAATCCATGTTGAGTTTATTTGTCTGTACACTGTTAGGACATGTTCTAATTTCATTCTTTTACATGTAGCTGTCCAATTGTCCCAGCACCACTTATTGAAGAGGCTGTCTTTTTTCCATTGTATATTCTTGCCTCCTTTGCCACACCCAGATGTGCGTGGGTTTGTCTCTGGGCTCTGTATTCTGTTCCACTGATCTACATTTCTGTTTTTGTACCATTCCTATACTGGTCTTGATCACTGAAGCCTTGTAGTATAGTTTGAAGTCAGGAAGCGTGATTCCACCAACTTTGTCTTTCCTTCTCAAGGTTGATTTGGCTATTTGGGGTCTTTTGCATTTCCATAGAAATTTTAAAATTTCTTGTTCTATTTCTGTTAGAAAAGCCATTGGTAATTTGATAAGGATTGTGTTGAATCTGTAAAGTGCTTTGGGTAGTATAGTCATTTTTCAAAATGCTGATTCTTCCAATCCAAGAACACGGTATGCCGTTTCATCTGCTTGTATCATCTTTGATTTCTTTCTTCAGCATCATAGTTTTCTGCCTACAGGTCTTTTGCCTCCTTAGGCAGGTTTATTCCTGAGTATTTTATTCTTTTTGTTGCAATGGTAAATGGGAGTGTTTCCTTAATTTGTCTTTCTTCTCTTTCATTGTTAGTGTATAGGAATGCAAGTGATTTTTGCACATTAATTTTGTATCCTGCTACTTTACTAAGTTCATTGATTGGTGCTAGCAGTTTTCTGGTAGAATCTTTAGGGTTTTCTATGTATAATAGCATGTCATCTGCAAAGAGTCAAAATTTTCCTTCTTTTCCAATTTGGATTCCTTTTATTTCATTTTCTTCTCTGATTGCTTTGTCTAAAACTTCCAAAAGTATGTTAAATAATAATGGTGAGAATGGGCACTGTTATCTTCCTGTTCTTAGAGGCAATGTGTTCAGTTTTTCACCATTGAGAATGATGTTGGCTGTTGGTTTGTCATATATGGCTTATATTATGTTGAGATAATTTCCTACTATGCCCACTTTCTGGAGAGGTTTTATCATAAAAGGATGTTGAATTTTGTCAAAAGCTTTTTCTGCATCTATTGAGATTATCATATGGTTTTTACCCTTCAATTTGATAATAAGATGTATCACATTGATTGATTTGAGTATACTGAAGAATCCTTGCACTCCAGGGTTAAACACCCTTGATCATGGTATATGACCTTTTTAATGTGCTGTTGGATTCTGTTAGCTAGTATTTTGCTGAGGACTTTTGCATCTAAATTCATCAGTGATATTGGCCTATAATTTTCCTTTTTTCTGACATCTTTGCCTGGTTTTGGTATCAAGGTAATGGTGGCCTTATAGAATGAGTTTGGGAGTGTTCCTCCTTCTACTATATTTTGGAGGATTTTGAGAAGGATAGGTGTTAACTCTTCTCTAAAAATTTGCTAGAATTTGCCTGTGAAACCATCTGGCCCTGGGCTTTTGTTTGTTGGGAGATTTTTAATCACAGTCTCACTTTCCGTACTTGTGATTGGTCTGTTCATAGTTTCTATTTCTTCCTGGTTCAGTCTTGGAAGATTTTAATTTTCTAAGAATTTATCCATTTCTTCCAGGTTGTCCAATTTATTGGCATATAGTTGCTTGTAGCAATCTCTTATGATCTTTTGTATTTCTGTGGTGTCTGTTGTTACTTCTTTTTTATTTCTAATTGTATTGATTTGCATCTTCTCCCTTTTTTTCCTGATGAATCTGGTTAAAGGTTTATCAATTTCGTCTATGTTCTCAAAGAACCAGCTTTTATTTTATTGGTCTTTGCTATTGCTTCCTTCCTTTCTTTTTCATTTATTTCTGATTTTATTTATTTATTTATTTTTTATTTTTTTTGGGGGGATACACCACGTTCAATCATCTGTTTTTATACACATATCCCTGTATTCCCTCCCTTCCTTGTCTGATTTGATTTTTATGATTTCTTTCCTTCTGCTCACTTTGGCTTGTTTTGTTCTTCTTTCTCTAATTGTTTTAGGTGTAAAGTTAGGTTGTTTATTCGAGATTTTTCTTGTTTATTAAGGTAGGACTGTATTGCTATAAACTTCCCTCTTAGAACTGCTTTTGCTGCATCCCAAAGTGTTGTGTTTTCGTTGCCATTTGTTTCTAGGTAGCTTTTGATTTACTCCTTGATTTCTGTAGTGATTTCCTCATTTTTAATACAGTATTGTTTAGCCTCCATGTGTTTGTATTTTTTACAGTTTTTTTTTTTTTCATGTAATTGATACCTAGCCTCATGGTCAGAGAAGATGCTGGATATGATTTCAGTTTTCTTGAATATACCAAGGCTTGATTTGTGATGCAAGATGTGACCTATCCTTGAGAATGTTCCATGTGCACTTGAGAAGAATGTGTATTGTGTAGTTTTTGGGTGGAATGTCCTATAAATATCAATTAAGTCAAGATGGTCTAATGTGTAATTTAAAGTTTGTGTTTTCTTATTTATTTTCTGTTTGGGTGACCTGTCCATAGGTGCAGGTGGGGTGGTAAAGTCTCCTACTATTATTGTGTTACTTTCAATGTCCCCTTTTATGGCTGTTAGCATTTGCCTTATGAATTAAGGTGTTCCTATTTTGGGTGCATAGATATTTACAATTGTTATATCTTCTTCTTGGATTGATCCCTTGATCATTATGTAGTGTCCTTCCATGTCTCTTGTAATAGTCTTTACTTTAAAGCCTAATTTGTCTGATATGTGTATTGCTACTCCAGCTTTATTTTAACTGCCATTTGTATGGAATATCTTTTTCCATCCCCTTACTTTCAGTCTGTGTGTGTCCCTAGGTCTGAAGTGGATTTCTTGTAGACAGCATATATAAGGGTCTTTTTTATGTATCCATTCAGCCAGTCTGTGTCTTTTGGTTGGAGCATTTAATCCATTTACATTTAAGGTGATTATTGACATGTGTGTTCCTATTACCATTTTCTTACTTGTTTTGGGTTTGTTTTTGTAGGTCTTTTCCTTCTCTTGTGTTTCCTGCCTAGAGAAGTTCCTTTAGCAATTGTTGTAAGGCTGGTTTGGTGGTGCTGACTTCTCTTAACTTTTGCTTGTCTGCAAAGCTTTTGATTTCTCCATCAAATCTGAATGCGATTCTTGTTGGTTAAAGTATTCTTGGCTGTAGGTTTTTCTCTTTGAGGACTTTCAGTATATCCTGCCATTCCCTTCTGGCTTGCATAGTTTCGGCAGAAAGATCAGCTGTTATCCTTATGGGTTTTCCCTTATATATTATTTGTTGCTTTTCTCTTGCTGCTTTTAATATTTTTTCTTTGTTTTTAATTGTCATTAGTTTGATTAATATGTGCCTTGGTGTATTTCTCCTTAAGTTTATTATGTATGGGGCTCTCTGCCCTTCTTGGACTTAATTAGTTATTTGCATTCCCATGTTGGGGAAGTTTTCCATTATCACCTCTTCAAATATTTTCTCATACCGTTTCTTTTTCTCTTCTTCTTCTGGGAGGCCTATGACTTGAATGTTGGTGTGCTTAATGTTGTCACCAAGGTGTCTGAGACTGTCTTCCATTCTTTTTATTCTTTTTTTTCTCTTTCTTGCTCTGTGGCAGTTATTTCCCCCATTCTGTCTTCCAGCTCACTTATTCATTCTTTTACCTCAGTTATTCTGCTGTTTATACCATCTAGAGTATTTTTAATTTCAGTTATTGTGTTGTCCATTACTGTTTGTTTACTCTTTAGTTCTTCTAGATCCTTATTAACTGTTTTTTGTATTTTCTCTATTTTGTTGTTGAGATTTTGGATCATCTTTACTATCATTATTCTGAATTCTTTTTCAGGCAATTTTCCTATTTCCTGTTCATTTATTTGGTCTTGTGTTTTTGTTTTTTTGTTTTTTTTCTTGTTCCTTTGCCTGCATGGTGTTTCTTTGTTTTCTTATTTTGTCTAATTTATAGGATTTGCTGTCTCCTTTCCCTATGCTGCCTAGTAGTAATTCCTCTTGTTTCTGCTCTCTGCCCCCTGTGGTGGGGTTTGTCCGGTGTCTTGAGTAGGCTTCCTGATGGAGGGGTCTGGTGCCTTCTTTTTGGTGTGTGGATCTGAGTCCTTTCCCTGTGATGAGTAGGGCCATGTCAGGTGCTGTGTTTCAGGGTATCTGTGAAGTAAATATTGCTTTAGGTAGTCTATGTGCTGATGGGTGGGTTTGTGTTCCTGTCTTGTTTGTAGTTTGGTGTGAGGTATCCAGCACTGGCAGCTGCAGATAGTTGGGCAAAGCTGGGTCTTAGACTCTGATAGAGGGCCCCATGAAAATTCTCTGCAGTTAATCTTTCCTGTGGTTGAAGACTCTCTTGTGGTCTAGGGTCCTAGATTTGGTGCTCCCTCCCTAGAGTCTCCAACTTGACTTCTGGTCGAGTAATCCAGACTTCAGAGGTCACCAGTATTGTCAGGAAGTTTGCAGTCCTTTCTGGTGTCCAAGGTCTTCTGCTGATGTTCAGTTGGTTTTCTGTGGGAATTATTGCATCTTTTGATGTATTCCTGATGCATCTGTGGAAAGGTATGCATTTCATGTCCTACTTTGCCACCATCTTTCTCTCTTTACTATATTCTTGATGTCTTTTTTTTTTCTTAGTGGTTGCTCCTAGGTTTCCATTAGTTAGCTTAACTTATCAAAATCTACCTCACATTTATACTAACAAAATTCTAAAAAAAACTTGCATTTTGATTTGGCTTTGCTATTTGTTAGCTTTGATGTCTTAGTTAAGTCAATTTTTCCTTATGCCTTTGAGAGTTAGCCTGTAATTTAATGTCTCATATTAGCAGATCTAGATGCAGAAATTTTCAAACCTTAGAAGGGTTCAAAAAGTATACATTCCGTTAGTTGAACTTGTCAGCTTCTAGGGAGCAGCTTGCATTACAAAATACAGGTCCTTATATTTGCTCATGAACAAGATATTTTGGGCAGAGTTGTAAGAGCTCTATTAAAAGAAGATGTGATGATGATTATTAGTCTGGAAATTGGCAGAATTAATGGAGGAATTACTAGCTGTGTGGCTTTGGGCAAGTCATTTAGCCTTTCTGTGCTTCATTTATCTTAAGTATGAAACAAGAATAATAATAGTAACTATGACATGGCATTGTTATGCAGATTAAGTAAATGAATATAAGTAAAGCACTTAGAATATTGCCAGGCATATAGTAATGCTCAAGAAATGTTTTCTATTGTCATTATTATTGTTACCTTGATATTATTCTGACCTACACCAAGCATTCAAGGCTTCTGGGTGCTTTCCAAAGCTCTTTGGTAAAAACTTTCATTTTCTCCCAACCACCAACCCCGCCTATAGCAGTGGGAACTTGCTATTATCTAAGCCTGTTCAGTTAGCAAGAAGGAAATCCTAGCTGCCAGAGCAACAGCTAACAAGTGATGGTGCTCCAGTGTGAAAGATGAGCTAAAAAATCTTCCAGGGACTGTACTTGGAAAAATCTTTTCTGCCCTTTCAATGATGTAGTGTCCAGTGTTATGAGCTGGTCTGGAACTTAACCTTGTGGTCCCTTCCTCTCACTGAAGCAAAAAAAAAAAAAAAAAAAAAAAGACTGCATTAAAAAGAAACTGTAAGATTCAGGATCACGCTTTTTTTATGAAAGGTTTCAAGATATCTGCTAATTAATGCAAAATAAGTAATTAAACGGCTTCCCTTCCTAGAACACTGCCCAGGTTTATATAGGCACTGTGTTCATTTAAAGAATATGAGAGTTATCAAAATTGTTAGCTGGACCCTAAGCCACAGGCATAAAGTACTTTGGTTACATTTATACTGTTTCTAGGGAAACTAGCATAGCTTTGAGTGTCTAGCACTTGGGGCGAATTCACCCAGTCCTTTGATATTGTTGGCAGAAAGAAAAAATGATTTGGGTTTGGAGTGTTAAGTCTTAAGCATCTGGCTGTTCTTTTTCAAGTGTGTAAATTCCCAGTTGGATGTTAGTCATATTTTAGTTACTTTCTTTTCAAACAGATAAAAATGAAATTTACACTCCCCCAGGTAGTTCCAAATGCACTTTCTTCAGGTGTATATTCACACACACACACACACACACACCCTGCCCCAGTAGCACAGACATCAGCAACTCAATGAAAGCATTTTTTAATAGGACTTTTTGGGTTATGTTGTGTAGCTATAAACTGGTCTTTTGGAGAACACCTTGGAAAAGCTTTTATTTTTCCTCTTCTGTGTTACAAATATCAAAGCAAGCCCAACAAGAATGTTCACAGTGAGGATTTTGAGGTAACAGCAAAATGAGATGGTAGTACATAAGCTTTAGTCCTTTCTTGTTCATAGGACATTTTTTCTTATGTGTTTGTACTCTTTGTTGTAAAATAACACCTTGATGTGGACTTGTTTGTAAAGGGATGAAACAGCACAGGCTTTCAGCTGATGCCTAAAAGAAGACAAAACAATACAAAGCAAGAAACACACTGCTGCTCTGCTTACGCAAGAGAGAAGAGTTTTTGAGAACACTACTAATATTAATTTTGAATTAAGCAGATATAGACTCTATCCTCTTGGAGTTTGCAGTTGGGGGAGACTGACAATCAAATTATCACACAAATAAAAAAAATTCACAGCATCATGTAAACTTATACCTGTGATGAATGCAATGAAGAAAAGGTCCATGTTGCTGAAAGAACATATAACAGGTGGATATGACCTGAACTAGGGGTTAAGGAAAGATTCCCTGAAGACATGATTACTGGGATAATTTCTGAAGGAGGAGTAAGAACTACCTTGGTGAAGGGGAGGCTAGAGAGGGGGAGAGTGTTATAGGCAAGGGGACTAGCATGTAGAAATGTCTATGGTGTCAGGGATCATATCTCATCCTAGGAAGCTGAAATAGGTCAGTGAGCCTGGAGCTTAGGTAGAGAAAGAATGATGCTAGAAGGGCATGTGACCCAGTGATATGGTAAACAACCTGGGAATCATTTGTGAGATTAATCAGAAAGGTACTTGTATCTTAAGAAGAAATGAAGGCAGATGAATTGGAAAACTGAGGAATATTAATCCAAAGAGGAGAGAAATAATGAGCTGGTCATACATACAGATAGATAGTGACCATGACTATAAGTTGACTTTAATCATTGTAGTGCATTGAGTTGCTACAATTGAGCACTCCCCCAAAACGCTCTTCTTATTACCCTTTTTTTATCTTCACAAACCAGTTTCATTTTCACCTTGTCTCACTTCACTTACTGCATTTGATCACTTGTGTCTGGACATCTGAAAAGATTTCTCCTTCTTTTCTTGGCTTATTTAAATACAAATTATCCATCAAGGTCCAGCTCGAATTCCACCTCCTCTGGGAAGCCCTTCCAGCCCTATCCATGGGACTTCATCTCCATCCTCTGATCCATTACAGAACTTACTCTCCATATAATGACTTTAATATTTTTCAAAATTTGCCTTTGGTATCTCACTCATGTGACTTGTCTCCCCAGCTAGACTGTGAGGCACTGCAGAGCAGTGACTGTCTCTTTATCTTGTAGGACTGGTCTGCCCAGAGTGGGTGAATGACCACTTGTGGAGACATAGTCAATTCAGCAACTGACAGAAATAGACATACCTGAGATAAGTGGAGAGGGAAATAGAAAGAGCAGAGACTGGGGTGAGGGAGAGAGGAAACAACAGAGAAAGTGCTTTTTAGAATCAGTCACAAGTAAAAAGCTTCACACTCACTTGTTTACTAGCCTTGACTCTTAGAACAGCCACAGTAGAGCTGTAGAAAGAGGGAGAATAAGCAAACGTGAAGCATGCCTTATTTGGGAGGCAGCTTAATTACACAGATTGAAGTTTGAAGCAATCAGAGGATCCCTCAATTCTCCAGGAGCACTGCTCTGCCCAGAGTAAGAAAGCACCTTATCCTTGGCCTAAGAGTTACAGAGAAGGGGGAGGGGCTGCTATTGGTGGTGGTGTTGGCAGTGAGTGGAGGTAGAGGAGAGCAGGATGAAGGGAGCTGGCAGAGGAGAAGAGCTAGCAATGAAGTTGCAAATGGGTAAATGAATTTCTGCAACAAATTCAGATCAAAGAGAGAGAGGGAAGGAGACAAAATAGGGAGGAAAAGAAAGCAGTGTGAACAACCAAGGCAGTAAACCTATAGGAAAAGAGCTTGCCCCGGGGAAGTAGGTATACAGTTGAACATAACTTCCCATTATAGACAAATTGAATCTGTACTATTTATTTTGGGTTTTAGAAAAGCTCTGAAAAAGCTCATGGTAATTAGATGTCCTGCCAGGCAGTTATTTAACAGAAGTGTAGACCCTCCTTTTGCCACAGAGCATTCCTTAGTGCATGGAAGGTGGGTATTAGAGCTCTGAGACCCCAGCACATCTCCATCTGAGGACACTTCACTGGCTTAAGTAAGTGAGTATAGCATTAAATTTCATTTTATTGTGGTGGTGGGAGGTTTAATTTTGCATAGTATAATACGAATGTATTTACGGAACCAATAACTTTTGCCTTTCCCTGCCCCCTACTTATTATTAATATTGTTATTGTAATTATTTTAATAAAGTTGCAACAAACATGGGCTGCTCATAAGTGAAACACTCCTCCCAGCTTGGAGTTTTGTCTCCTCCTCCTCATTAGAACTGTAAGGGGGTGGGGGAGGTTAGCAGTCCTGCAGCAAAGACAGGCACACAGACTTTCTCTGCAGATTAACTGGTCAGGAAAGACACTTTTTATATTGTGAAGTGGCACTTAAGCCGCCAATTCTTGACTGGGAAAACTGCTTTTCCTGGGCAATGCTCTTTAAGGAAAAACTTCTTCAGTCCAGTGATTGGTGACTCAGGGAACGATGGAACACAGGGGATTGGGCGGGATTTCGGCTCCTAATAATGCCTCCTTATCCAATGAAAAGCATTTCCTATTGAGACCCCCAAGAGTTCCCCCGGCCCTCCGCTCCGGCCCGGACTTTGGGCCTTTTCTTGCGTCCTGTTTGTTAAAGGCATGCCAGCTACAGCATTCAAGAGGGCCGTTCCTTAACAAAGGGAAAGAGATAAATGTAAATAAGCTCACATTTTCAGAATGAGCAGTTTGCTGTAAGAAGCTTCGGCAGCCCAGAGTCTGCTTCTTTGGGCTGGGCTAACCTTTCCCTGTAAAAATGAATAGATTAAAATATGCACTTCTAAAGTGCGAGTTGCCAGTTTACATGTTTATTAACTAATTGTCTTCAGGCATGAGCACACTCTCTCATCTAGCACACTCTTTCTTGGGGTAAGTCTCTTTGAGAAAGATTTGATTCGGGCGTTTGGTGGTGGGGGTTGGCATAACAAACTTCAGCGGAAACACTGATGCTTATAGTGTTTGGGGAAAGAAGTTAGATTTCAACCCTGAAGTGCTGAACAAGGATCTTCGAGTTGAATGGTTAAAAAAAAAAAGCAGGAATTTCTATTGTTTTGGCAATAATACTGTTTCAGTGGAAGAGATACAAAATTTTCAGACTGTTGTTTCATGTAAACACAGTTGTCCTAAAGAGCTGATTTAAAAATCACAGAGCAGAGCAATTTAGAAATTCTTTTGTCTAGCTTTGTATTTCTTTGGTTTACAATTGATTGTGAGCTAATGTGGCTTCTATTATGATGAGGTTTCTTCTAGTAAAACTGTACAGCAGCGTGCCTTTGATGCCTAATTGATTTATGGAGAATGTGACATTTGCTATATTGAATAATTCATGAACTGGACCATAAAGGAAGAAACACATTTCAATGAAAAACTAATTCTGGCATAAACGGCATTTGCTCTTATATGTGAACTTAATTGTTGTTTTCTATACAAATGCAATAATGTAACATATTTAAAATTCTCTTCTTGTAGATGCTGAATATTTTTAAGAATTTTACTTACAAGATTTTGTTGAATTGTTAACTGTTGTATTTTGGTTACTTTGTTTTAGGAAATTGAGCAATGTAATTTATTATTATTCCACTGTGGAAAAGACCAGACAAATTCTAAGATTAGAACATTTCAGAGCTTGGTGGAATTGTTCACTTTGCTATCTTACCAAATTATACCAGCTTTCTTTTTCCTTGACTAACATGAAGACAACAATAATAACCTAAGCTCCAAATTATTCAGTGGCTTTGAAACATGTTTACTTTTCAGAACAAAATTTCAGATAACATATCCCATCAACATAGATTGTAAATCCTTTTACCTTGTCACAGATGAAATGTGCTGTTGCTATGAAGGATGAGTTTACTTGGCGACTACACTCTAAAGCATCTCCTGCTAATCAGAGAGGCAAATAAAAGCCCTATTGGAACAATCAGACCCGCCTTTCAGAATGTGTACTCACAAAAGTTGAAGAGAGGACTGGGAATGTGCCCTGCAGAAACACTGAGGCCAAGTTTGGCTGAAGCTTGATCTGTGTTCAATTCCATTTGACAGAAAATGCAAATGAGAATTGTTGCCCTTACTGTGCTGCGGTCAAGGCTTAATTGTGTAGTTGCCTGTTTTCTCTGTGTATGGTCATTGTATAAAGTCTACCCTTGGCCTTCTTATGGGGGAGGAAGAAAACCAATAATGTATTTGTGACTATTAGTACTGAAAATTGGAAGCTTAATAGGAGTTTACCTAGCGTTGGGAATCGAGCCTCACTTTTAGTAGATAAGTAATTGGTTATAAGAGCAAAGTGTGGGATAGGTAGTCTACTGATTCTCTATAGTTATGTTCTGAAGTATTTCAGTAACCTTATGTTTTGAGGAGAGAAGTGACTGGGGAACAGGTAGAAAAGGTCAAGGATTAAGACCTGGACAATTAGAGCTGATATGGGCTTAAGGACAGAGGATGAGGAAAGTGAGGGTATTAGGGAGACTTTACGATATAAATGGCAACTTGATCTGTAATTCTTAGGGTCTAATAATAATTAATATTTACTTCTGATATTAAAATAAATCTAAATTATGTATGGTGATGGATGTTGAATAGATTTACTGTGATGATCATTTCACAATATATACAAATATCAATCGAATCATTGTTGTACACCTGAAACTAATATAATGCTATATGTCAATTATACCTCAATTAAAAAATAAAATAAATCTAGCAATAATTTCATTGGGTCTAATAAAAATTAATTCCCCTTATCTCAGACTTTGAAGGATTAAAACATTTATGTTTTTGCAGTGACAAATGGGAGCAGGTAAAAACAACTTACAGGAGGAACAGCCAGTGAGGCCACACAGCAATAACACCAGTTGAAGGCTGCTATTAATCAAGGCAAAGATGGAGGGAGAAGAAAAACTGAGGTCCAGAAAGGGACTGTGATTTGGTCTCACATAGTTAGCTAGTGATGGGCCTGAATGTGGCTATGTTGAATTAATACCAAAATGAAAATTTCTGGGTATTTGAATTTCTTAATTTGTTTCGATTCTAAACAAAAATAAGTTTTCTTTATAATCTGTATCAATTGTGAAAGCCATAAAAGAAAGAAATTTTAATGCTTCTGTCTTTCTTTAAGATAAACCAGTAAAATAATATTAATTTCATTCCAGGAATACTATTCTCTGGAGGAGTGTGAAAATCAATTCTCCTTAATGTTAAGGTGATCTCAAATATATTTTAAATTATCTAATGATTTTATTTTTTAAGTTTTGATTCCTTTTGGTTAGAGAAAAATTATTTCAGGAGAGTTGAAGCATAGCAGTCTGCTTTGTTTAGGCCACCTTCAGAAGCGGCTGAAATGTGATGATAGTGTAAGTTTGCCACTATCAGATGATTCTACTTTACAGGCACTAAGTGAGCAGTGTTCAAATTCAGTTGCTACTTGTAAGAATTCCATTGCAGAATATTTCTGGTTCTATATAAGTATTTTGGATAGAATTGTGATTTGAAGGTGCTACAGACGTGCTATATTACATTGGCCTAGGACATCCTAGTAGAGGCAGCAGTGACTGTCAGTGTGCTAACACCCAGTAATTGAAGACTTGCTCATGTCACTATAGTTCATGGAAGAAAGAAATCCAGCTAGGTTGAGGGTGCAGGTTAGAGACAAGGCATAAAGTCTCCACCTGTTGTTCCAGTCTTCTTTCCTCTTCCAGTATCAAGGCTCCTGACCAGTAGTAACAGTTGTTGCCAGGGAAAAAGAAAAGAAAATAAAACAGGCCAAATAAAGAAATCTCCTTTGTTCAGTTATTTTTAATGTAATGTATTACCTTATAAAGTGGAATAAGTATTTTTATGCCTTTTGTCACTAGTTATCTTTAAATGATTATGTTACATAAACTCATGGACCTTATGTGTGTCAATATAACTAATAAAATATGGCATACCAGTAACAAGCTTTGGAAATAAAAAATGTTATCTGCAACTCTGTAATAATGAAATCCAAAGCATTTAGATACCATTTAAAAATATGTTGGCTCTCATTTACTCTGATTTATGTCATATAATAAATTTCTTTACCTTATGATTTTGGTATACATTTTATTGAAAAGTTCTCTCCATGGCACACTATTGTGACTAATTCTATTCCACAGCATCCATTGGAGGAAACCTCTAACCACAGTACCTCCAGAAAGTTCATTGATCACTGAAGTCTTGGATAAAATTGGTGCCAGAATTGGTTTGAACTAATGTGGTGAGTACCACTGTCCTGGTAATAATTTGCTTTAAAATGCTTAATTTTATTTTCTAACTTTTTTTCTAACCAGTGCTTCCAATTTATTACAGAGCATGTGACCCCCAAACCCAGAATGGATGGAACACTTATAATTGTTTATTGTAATACAGGTAGATTTGGTGTAGAAGAGTACTGATTGTTTGGTTTAAACCTTCTCTGCCACTGGTATATACCTTTAGCAGTGGAAGACATGGCTTTTGTTCATATTATCAGGTTCAGTATCCAAGTATATCAGATGAATTAGTATGAAAATTGATAACTAATTTACCAGTTCAACTATGTGAAATAAAGCCAGATTCCAAGCTGGAATTTATGAGCCTCACAGAATTTGGAAATGGGCTCTTTTAGGAATATCTAAATTTTTTTTCCCAAAAGGTCTGGGGCTTCTGCTGAGATGAGATATTAAGTCTTAAGACTCTAGACAATTTCACAATATTAGGTTAAGCAATTTGTCTACAGTTGTCTTACTGGTAGGGAAAATTCTACTTTAGTAGGGTTGATGCAGTCTTTGGCCCCATCATATTGAGCACTAAACCACATTATTTTCTGAAAATTAGACTATGTTATCAGGTGAAGGGTTAGTGAGAGACTGGAATATTTTTTGGTGGAAAAAGTTAATCACTGTTGATAGGAACTGCTCAGATTAGGGTCTGTGTAAATTTCCTGCTCTTTTCAAATAAAGTAGGGGGACAAAACAGCCATAATAACCTTAGTGTGAACCAAATTTAACATAGAGAGCCTTTTTCTTTTCTTTCTTTTTCTTTCTTTCTTTCTTTTTCTTTCTTTCTTTCTCTATTTATTGGCTGCATGGGTCTTTGTTGCTGTGGGCAGGCTTTCTCTAGTTGTGGCGAGTGGGGGCTATTCTTTGTTGCGGTACGTGGGCTTCTCATTGCAGTGGCTTCTCTTGGTGTGGCGCACGGGCTTAGTTGCTCCACGGCTCGTGGGATCTTCCCGGACTAGGGCTTGAACCCGTGTGCCCTGCATTGGCAGGTGGGTTCTTAACCACTGTGCCATCAGGGAAGTCCCGAGAGACTTTTTCAAAAGGATATTTCTTGCATAAAAAATAAATGAGGATAAAAAGATAAAATAAATGAGGCTTATCAACATAAATATTTGACACAGAGAGAGGCTTGTTTGAGATGAGACCTGATACAGATCAATTTCCCAGTTCAGTTCTGGAATGAAACGTTTACCTGTGGTTTCCTCCATATGTAATTTTATGAGGCTAGGTTGTGTTTTGAAAGCTATTATGAAACAGCAACCAATGCATAGGAACATCAGTTGGAACCATGTTTATGATTGTGACCTGTGCTTGTGACTTGGCCTAGATTTCCTTAAGGAGTCTTCTCTGTTAGCAGCCACTCATCTGAGGAGTGGCAGTCTGGACATATTCCCTATTATTCCAGCAGGATGGTTTTAATCTGTATTTTTGCAACATTTTTGTATTTTTTAGTTTGCTTCACTGCTAGATATTTATAGACAAGGACACAATAAGTTTCAGCTTCCTCTGAAAACTATTGTGTCAGTGTTCCTAACCTTCGACCAGTAGAAAGAGGAAATGTTCTGGGGATCAGAAGCACTCTAATCTGACCCAAGCTCATTAAAAAGGGAGCAAAGCAAGAAAATTTGAGTATACTCTGCTTTCAAGGCCTTGTCTCCCTGAGTTCTGGATTGTCTTCTGTAGGGAACAAAACCAAACCAGCCTTTCTGGGCATATGAGAGAAATTAGAGCTTTGTTTTCAATGTATCATGTGAAAATTTAGCACAATGAAGTGATTTATGTATTCATCTTTATAGAGCAAAAAGGCTAACTCTGCTTCCTCCAGGAGTTCCAAAGACTGCAAACATGGTATATTTCATTATCATTAGAAATTTTTATAAAGGAAAAACATTGTGGACACTACTATGAACTGTCCAAACTGGCTCCATATGTGTAGGTCAAAGTTAAAAATTCATCAAAGGTCAGATTTCTCTTTGGTCAACTTCCAGGTGATCTGCTTCATGCCAATTGTTACTAAAAATACATCCATCCAGCACTCTGAACCCCTAGGTGATTAATTGTTAGAATAATTGGCTGTAAAGGTCTTCACAAGATGATAGTCTAATGCTACTTGCTGTGAAAGTTATAATTAACTGTGTTGCCCTATTTTTTTTTCTTCTTCATCTCAGCCCTTTGCCTCCATTCAGTGCAAAATATGTTAGCCATTTAGGAAAATCTAGTGGTTAAAAAACACTTTATTTCAGTCAAAAGAAAGGAAGCCAGTCAGAAAAGAGAACTTGTTTCTCTTTTTCACTGATTCTCCTTCAGAATTAGTTTAAGAGCTAAATGCATCTTTGATATTTTTTTACGATAGCTCAGTGGTAGATATTTCTTTTGGGATACACTCCTGGATTGTCCTGTTATGATAAAACTATGTAGTTAAGGTTGAAACTCAAGGGGGGATTTCAGAAGTAAAGGGTACATGGTGTTACGAAAAAGATGTGTTGCGAATATGAAGTTCAGTATACCAAGAAGGACAGAGACATAGGTGTCCAGCTGTGCCAGAGGAGGGAGAAGGAAAAAACTCCTGTAATGTTTCTTTGTGGTTAGGTTGGACTGAGTGCTGGGCAAGCTCATAAAGCTACTCACAAGCCCTGTTGAATCTTCTTAGCCTCAGCAGTGAGGCTCAGAGGTAATGTTTATACAGAGAAGAGAAACAGTATAGCCAAGTTACAGAGCAAAGCAGTGTCTGAATCAGAAATAGAACTCCATGCTTACAGTGTTGTGTTAAATCCCAGCACCACACCCTCGCTGCTAGACAGCAAAGGTGCTGTGTGTTTGAGCAAGGGAAAGCTATGAATAGAGCCTTAGTGACAGTTTTCCCATGCTCT
The DNA here is from genome assembly GCF_030028045.1 of Hippopotamus amphibius kiboko. Classification (NCBI taxonomy): domain Eukaryota; kingdom Metazoa; phylum Chordata; class Mammalia; order Artiodactyla; family Hippopotamidae; genus Hippopotamus; species Hippopotamus amphibius. Next base: position 70,893,181 of record NC_080203.1, on the reverse strand, counting down.
CTCTTCAGGATTGAGACTGTAATGCTTTCTTGTCTGTGGTCCTTTCTGTACCCCAGGATTTGGTTATTCAAAGCAGCAAAGCATAAGTGCCAGGCATTTGCAGATTGCTTGCTGTGGGTATAGTGTATATGTTCTGGGAGATATAAAACTGAATAGAAAACTGGGGAGCAAAGCTCACCTATTTGAAACATGCCATCTTGGGAAGTACAAAGTAATACATAGCCAGTGAGCTAGAAGTATACTATGTAAAGGGGTCACCAGTGGGCAGAATAGAGGGACTCTGAGCAAATGTGAAAAGGCTCTATTATGAAAGCATTTTCCAAGTAAAATAAACTTATTTTTTCTACTTTTTGTAGAATGAAGGTACAAGCAGATCATAGTGGATGAAACTTGGCTTCAATGTTAGGAGTTTTGCAGTCTCATAATTTCTTTAGATTGTGTGACTATGTTAAAGGGATATTTTTTACTATCTTGATTTCTTTTGACAATAAAAAAAATGAGTTCCGGACTAAAGGGTAGTGAGTGAGGTGTAAAATAGTATATAATGTGGTTTAAGCAGTTGAGCAGTTTGCCATTCTTTTTCTTTCTGCCACCCCCTTAGTGAAACAATCTGCAGAAACTTGGATATACAGCTCCCAAAGTGAGGTATGAACCCCATGGACTGAGATTTTCCAGGCTTTTCCTGTTTGTTGTTGTTGTTTTCTTTTCTGATCAGGTTCAGTGACCTTAAGCATAGTCATTGTGTACTGTTCTTTGTGAGAAAATTGCAAGAAGTGAGATGAAGCAAGGTAGAGAGGATGGAATTAGAGGAATTATAAATTGGGAGTACCTTTTGAGCCCTTAATACAAATTAGATGGGGGCACTGACCTCTCTCCAGCAAGGTCCCTTTCTTTGTCTTTTCTTCTCCCTTTTCTCTCAATTCTTCAGTTTTTCTTTCTCTGCTACTTTCTTTGCCATCTCCTCTTCTACTCTCCCCATCTATTTTTATTTCTTCCTTCTCTGGCTTTTTTTTTCCTCCTGGGCCTTACTTTGTCAAGGTTCCTACTATACGCTGCTTTCATATATTAAGGTTGCTTCTGGCAAAAATTGAGTTGGGCCTGAAAGATGAAGTGGCCAAGAAGGAATATGATCTTATAGCAGTGTTAGGCTCAGGGGAGGCACTCCATAAAGCTTTGTTGAATGAGAATTCAAGAACAGCACACTTCCAATTTTAACTTTAAAACTTTAGTTATTAAAAATGCCAATCTTTTGCTTTGCACCCTGTATTCTCCAAGGTCAGCACTCATTCTAGGCACTGCAATGACTGAATTTTTTTTTCTCAAACTAGTTTTTTTCCCCTCAGGCCAAACACTGGTTGAAGTGACTTCAGGCCTCTATATCTTTGGCAGGTTCCCCCTGCCACTCCCTTCTCTGTTATATACAGAGGCCCTTTGACCTGTTCCCTGGGAGTTGGAAGGAAAGAGTGATATAAGGAGGAATCACTTCAGAGAAATGGTTTTCACATTTTAAAATATAATCATGTGAAAACCCATTACTGGATATGTCAGGGACAAAGACCACTTTTATTCCATATCCTCCTCATTGAAAAAATTCATTCAGCTGCAACTTGTTCATAGTGTGTTATAGAGTATTCAGAAGACAGTCCTCCAATGGCAGCTGTTGACCTAGGAGAAGGTTAGTAAGATTTCTGTATGCACCTTTGAAAAATGATAGTTCAGATACCCAACAAAGGTGATTAGTCAGTGACAGCCATGTGTACAAGTGGTGGCAGGCAGAGGGCATGTAGCTAGCCAGATCAGAAATGTACAGGTTGTTCACCTCAAATCTACCTTTCATATTTCACTTGTATTCAGCCAGAAAAGGCTTTATTGACTGGGGCCATTTTAAGAGCTGAAGGCATGAAAGTAACTGATGAAACGGGCAATAGGAAAGGGAGTAGGGAAATACACAAGGTTTAGGCTCTGGCTTGAAAGAAGCTTGGAAAGGGACCACAATCTGAAAGAGAAACTCTGAGATTGTTATTTGAATTATCTCTCTATAAAGGCAGTGTAATATAGTGAAAAGTTTTAGACAGAAGCTTTAATGTCTGAGGGATCCCTGCTCTCTGAACTTGTATTTTGGAAGAAAATGTGAATCAACATTTTAATTCATAAATTTAGACAGAACATTTAAAGAGGTTGTCCTGGAGGTCCGATATCCACCTGTAGCTTGTGCAGTACAACTAATACTCAGAAAATGAAGTTTAGTAATACTGGAGGGTAGATAATATATTGATAATTTAGAGTACTTAATAATCATTTAGCTAGGAATTTTAAAAAAAACCTGGATTCTGGTTCTGACTATACCATTTACATGTCCTTCCAATTCTGACATTATTGTGATTCTAAGTTACATAAGCCTCAGTTTCTGCTTCTATAATATGGTGATAAATTCCTGCCTTGCCTACCTTATGGTGTTCTTGTGGGGATCAAATAAAACATGCTTTTGAAAATTAAAAAGTCATACAAATTTCAAAGTATTAGCATTGTTTTAACTATCAGAGTCCCCCCCACCCTGCCCCTGCCAGCCTTGGGTTCCCAAGAAACAAATACCTTACTCCTATGCATTGCAGTGCTACAGTATTGCACTTACTGTCTTGAGTGTGATCTCTCCTACTCCTGCAACATACTCTTGTAGTACCTTTTAACATATGGTAGGTACTCAAAAGGTACTTGTTAAACTGAATTGAATGTGCATATTATTTCAAGTCTGGATAGACAGAATATCTTTTACTCCACAGAAATTGTGGATGAAAAGTAGATTTGATGACTGGTTCCATCTTGTCTCCCACAGGAGGAAAACATTTCATACCAGTTCTTAGTCTCAGAGTGCTGAACCCTGCAGCCAGCGGGCCTCCTGAAAAAAATCCATGGGTGACAGAAGATTCATTGACTTCCAGTTCCAAGATTTAAATTCAAGCCTCAGACCCAGGTTGGGCAATGCTACTGCCAATAATACTTGCATTGTTGACGATTCCTTCAAGTATAATCTGAATGGTGCTGTCTACAGTGTTGTATTCATCCTGGGTCTGATAACCAACAGTGCCTCTCTGTTTGTCTTCTGCTTCCGCATGAAAATGAGAAGTGAGACAGCTGTTTTCATCACCAATCTGGCCCTCTCTGATTTGCTCTTTGTCTGCACTCTACCTTTCAAAATATTTTACAATTTCAACCGCCACTGGCCTTTTGGTGACACCCTCTGCAAGATCTCTGGGACTGCATTCCTAACCAACATCTATGGGAGCATGCTCTTCCTTACCTGTATTAGTGTGGATCGTTTCCTGGCCATTGTCTATCCATTCCGATCTCGTACCATTAGGACCAGGAGGAATTCTGCCATTGTGTGTGCTGGAGTCTGGATCCTAGTCCTCAGTGGTGGTATTTCAGCCTCTTTATTTTCCACCACTAATGTCAACAATGCAACCACCACCTGCTTTGAGGGCTTCTCCAAACGTGTATGGAAGACTTATCTGTCCAAGATAACCATATTTATTGAAGTTGTTGGTTTTATCATTCCTTTGATATTGAATGTCTCTTGCTCTTCTGTGGTGCTAAAAACCCTCCGTAAGCCTGCTACACTGTCTCAAATTGGGACCAATAAGAAAAAAGTGCTGAAGATGATCACAGTGCATATGGCAGTCTTTGTGGTATGCTTTGTACCCTATAACTCCGTCCTATTCCTGTATGCCCTAGTGCGCTCCCAAGCCATTACCAATTGCTTGTTGGAAAGATTTGCAAAGATTATGTACCCAATCACTTTGTGCCTTGCAACTCTGAACTGTTGCTTTGACCCTTTCATCTATTACTTCACGCTTGAGTCCTTTCAGAAGTCCTTCTACATCAATACCCATATCAGGATGGAGTCTCTGTTTAAAACTGAAACACCTCTGACCACAAAGCCTTCCCTCCCAGCTATTCAAGAGGAAGTTAGTGATAAAACAACACATAATGGTGGTGAATTAATGCTAGAATCCACCTTCTAGGTACGAGAACTCTCTTTAGGTCCAGATATGGTTTCTTCTACAATTTTCCTATGCTATGAATAAGAGAAAAGATTTGAGGCTAATGACATTGAGAATAGATTAATGTACTGAATATAGTCAGATACATTTATTTGAATGTTTATTGTACATATGCTGTTTTGTTCAATAATTATAGGTCAGGTCTAATTACAACAACCAAAAGGTATTGCCAAACTCTTCTACTGGGTTGGAAATTCATTGTACCACATTATATAGGTGGACAGTAGCCTTGACTTCAGTGATATGGGGATTACATAAAATCTTTAAAAAAGATATTTCCATTCCAATAATATTTGGTAATTAGGTTGGGCCTATAAATATAGAACAAATTCAGGGATTATTTTAAAGAAACAGCCTTTTGTGTTACTACTGATATATGTTAGTCTTCTTTTTTAAATTGTCATTGAGTTTATTTTAGCACAATAAAATATTTTAGCTTAATGTTATTAACAAAAAAGAAATTTAAAAGAGCTAGCAAAATTTATTGTATATATTTTGAAGGCAGAAACATAAATTTTGTTTGCATGAATATGGCTGGGAAGAAATAGAAAATTAACTGGATTTACATATTTGCAGTCACCAGCAGTGTCAGTTTTTAAAAACTTTTTCCTTTTTTTACACCACATTAAATTTCTCACATGAAACTTCAGATCCAGAAAGCTGCTAAATATGTGCCCAAAACAGGGGAAAATGGAAAATGACATAAAACAACAAATGTTACTAAAAAACTAAGAGACATCAACATTTTTTCTAAGAATTTCCAATTATCTTTCTTTTGAGAGACTGTTTTTTATAAATATTCTCTATATGAAATTTTGGAGCACTGTGCAACCAGAAAGCTGCTGCATTTGTGCCCGGGTCAGGAGCAAATTGAAAAAATTTAGAAACAAAAGAAAAACAAAAAACCCAACAAAACAAAAAAGCTTTCTTAAAACTTGCCTTAATCAATTTTTTGGGGGGAGGGAGTAGAGATCTGTAACTTTAAATTACTTTTTCTTTCATGTTAATTTTGGAGCACAATGTAGCCAAAGAGCTGCTGAATTTGTGCCTAGGTTGGGAGCATATTGAAAAAAATACATAAACCAAACTAAACCTATACAAACAAAAAAACAGAAAAACAAAAAAACAAAAAAACAAAAAAAAAATCCTAACACATTTTATTTATTTTTTTGAGTATATGTAAATTTAAAAATACTGTATTATTTGTATAAAATTTAGAGTACAATCTGCTACATTTGTGCCCGGTCAAGACCTAATTGGAAAAAAAATAAAAATAAGACAAAACAACCCCTTAGAAAACAACAACAAAAACACACACACATAAAAAAACTTAGAACTTTTTTCTGAGCATTTTTAAAACTTACAAAGTACTATAACTTTCATATGATGCTTTGAATTAAAATGCAGCAAAGAAGCTGCTAAACTGGCATCTAGTTCTGGAGAAATTAAAATCAATATTTAAAACTATGCAAAAGAAGAGAAAACATTTTTTATAACCAACTTAAACAACAAAAGCAACGAAACTATCCTCTGTATCCCTTACCATTTATTGGATGAAGTGTAGATTAAGAATATTAAGAAGTTTTGTTTAAAACTTCTGAGCACAGTATAGCTTGAAAGATGCTGCAGTTGATCTCAGGTAAGAAGCAGTGGAAATAAATATCCTGCATGCATGCTACACACACACACACGCACACACACACACGCACACACAAAATTTAAGCACTGCAAAATAAAACCAAAATATGTTTAACATATGTTTTAATCAATTCTTGAATTATTTGGAGATGTGATAACTTTAAAATATTAAGACTTTTTAAGTAAAACTTTCAGGAACAATGAATCATGTAAGTTGCTGAACTTTTGCCAGGGAGTGATTAAAAAAAGATTAAAACCCATAAAACAATGACAAAAAAGTAAAACTTTTAAAGCAATAAGCCAATTGTTAAAACTCTCATTAACCTTTGTTTTCTTTCTGATGTATGTAGATTTAAAAATACTAAGATTTTTAGATAAAAATCCATGAGCATAACGTAACTTTAAAAACTGCTAAATCTGTGCCTGGTTTAGGATATAAGTGAAAAAAGGGCAAAAACAATAGAACAATAATAAAAATGAATTCTCAAAAATGGCATTACTTTTTTTTCCTCATGATCTAAAGTCCTAAAAATAATCATGCAGTACATTGTCTTGTGAAAACAGGTTTTAGATAGAATATGTAAGGCATTAGGTTGAGTTAGATGAAATTAGGTTCCATTAGGTAAAGTTTGGTTGTTAGGTTATGTTGTAAGCTTAAATTAGTAATCAAAGTATGAATAATCTTTTTGTTTCTTTTGGTATTCTTTTTTTTCTGTTTTTTGTTAGTATAAACTATATGTGAACTTTTGTTTGTGCCCTTGACTCTCAAAATTATGAAATTTTAGGATTATGACACCAAACCATTTAATAGGATACATTAACCAAGTTGACATATCAATAAACCAGTTTCCTTTTGTGTAATTTCCATATTTAGTTTTGTTTACTTTTTAATTCAATTTATTTTAATTTCCAATTTTATAGTTAATATAACTTGTTAATAATAAAAACTTTTGTCATGTTAACAATGTAACCAACAAAATGTAATGTAAACTAAATGTAAAATTGCCTTTACTTTTAAAAGCAAAAGCAATCATTCAGATGTATTTACAACTTGGATTTTAAATGCTTATTAAATGTAATAAAATATGTTTGGATTATCTAGCAGTTATACTTTGGTCAACTATTTATTCAACTTGCCCTTTTTATTGAATTATAATTGACATGCAATATTATGTTAGTTTCAGGTGTGCAGAAGAGCTGAATAGACATTTTTCCAAGGAAGATGGTCAACAGGCACATGAAAAGATGCTCAGCATCACTAATCATCAGAGATATGCAAGTCAAATGAGATACCACCTCACATCTGTCAGAATGGCTATTATTAAAAAGACAAGAAACAACAAGTGTTGGCGAGGATGTGGAGAAAGGGGAACCCTCAACTTTGCCTTTATTTGTGGGCACTCAGAGACAATTTTCTTTTATCTTCCCTCCATCCTTCAAGAAAGAACTTATTAAAGTATATTTGATCTCAAACCAATTCCAATACTTTGTTTTGGAGGCTGTCTAAAGACTAATGCAGAGTTGCAAATGACAAATCCGTGGGTGACTTTTCAGGGATCAAGTTGAAAGGTTAAGCTGATTTGTCCAACTTGGCCTTGATTTATTTGGAATTTATTGCCAAGCTGACTCTTGAATCTGATTTCTTGGATTTGATGAAGTATCCTAGGACGACTAGGAGGCCTGGGGAAAGTCAGGGTAAAAAAAAAAAAAAAAGGACATCTGACAACAATGAGATGACTTTGGAAACAGGTGGCTGACTGATCAATAACTAAAACAGGTGGTAGTCCCAGGGTAGCAGCACAGGGAGTTCCTAGTCATTGTCCTCATGCCTTCTAACTCTCAGGGAAAGCAATGTCAGCACCTCATAAACCACATTGTGTATTGGTTCCCCATGTGATGACATCAAACACTGCCTTTTCTAACATCATGAGCAGTATGATCAGCCCTAGGCTGTTTAAAATTATAAGAAATTTGTCATTAGTGACCTTCTAGGCCAGGTCCTCAGAAAAAAATGGGGACAGATGTCATTGGTTTTACATCTTTATTAACCTTCTTCCACCTCTGTCTCTACCCCCAAACCCCTGCACCTTATGTTTGCTATTGTTTCCCAAACTCTCTACCTGTCTTTCCTGTGGCCCTTTAACATCTCTCCCCACCTCTTACAGAAATAGTGCTTCTTTGTGGACCAAAAACAATACATAAATATCTGTCAAGACAGTGACATGTTGAACAGATTTACATTAAGGTGCCAGTGATTGATCCCTCCACCTACTGCTTTTAATCCCACCTTTGGTACTTGCATCTTATAAAAGGAGTTTGGTTAATTCAAATGACTGAAGCAGGGTTGGGATAGGGAGAGACAATTGTACTGGCAAATGATAAATCATCTGCTGAGCCTCACCTTCCCTCACCTTATGGCAAGCCCTCTGTACTGCAACTCTCTTGTCCCACTCTTTTGACACTACCCTGTATACCACTGAGCCCAAAACATACACTGCCTTCCTCCAGATAGCCCTCTTTTCCAAAATTGCCAGTAGTGACTGGGAATCCATGCTCTCATTTCATATATGCTTGGATTCATTCCCCCAAATGTCTCCTGATCCTGGTGGACTTGGTGAAATGGTTCTTAAAATATGAAGCAGTTTATTTCAACAGGGAAGCCAAAGCACAGACTACTGAGTAAAAATTTCCCCCTGTATTTAGTGTTTTGTATAGCTATATACTTCCCACTGCTTCACTTCTTTCTCTCTCTGAGTGGGAATGAAGCTCTTCTCTCCCAAGCACATAGAGAGGTACTGAGTCCAGGAGGGTAGAGGAGTAGAGGCAGTGTGAAGCCTAAAATGTGGCAGTGAAGGAAGCCAGGCAAGCTCTGAGATTGGGATGACTTGTGTGTGCTTTGCAACTAGCTTTCCTTCTCATTTATCATGGAGGAGCTCCAACCTTATAGATGAAATGCTTGTTACAAAGAGCCCTCACTTCTCCCACTGCTAGTCTAGGATAAACTATCTGCTCAGCTTTTTACCTTCCTCACTCAAGTTGGTGGTATCAAGGCCAAAACTAGGGGACACCTTCCTCAGTTGGGATTCTGGGACTTCTGTCCTACTCTTGATTCAAGGCAGTTTAAGGTTCTTGGGAAACAATTTGGCTGGGGGGAGTTCCTAGGGACCCAGAATTCATTTATATAATTATTCAACAAGTTTCATGAACACTAACTATGTGCCAGACATTCTTCTAGGCACTGAGGATACAGTAGTGAAAATAACAGACAAAAAGCTGTTTTTAAATCTTATGTTCTGGAGTCAGAGCAGGCAGATACAAAAACAAATAAATAAGCTAAAAGTAATATAGCAGATGATAATAAGTGCTATGGAGTAAAGAACACATACCTGAAACCAAATTTCAGGCTCCACAGCAGTACTGGATTAAAACTTTTAAAGATCATAAACATTAAAAAGAGGAGGATGCCTCTCTCTAAGTAATTAAAATTATTTTAATTAAGTTTATGCTATACTTAGCAATGCATGTAAGGAAGTGCAAGAAAGTTCTGACTTTAAAACATCACATTACCAATGTTTGTTTTTAAAGGAGTTATGCAGTTCTGAATTGTCCAAATTCTGTGGTTATTCTATCTACCTTTGGATGTTTATGCTCTTGCCCAAGCCACAGAGACCTCAGAAGGCTAATGAAAACCCAGGCATAGGCAACTTTCAGTCAGCAAAGCTGATAATGTCATGGCCTCAGCCTCCTCTCCCCTCAGGCTTCATTCTACAGCAAGAGGCTCACTTGCTTTCTCTCTGTCTCTGTCTTTGGCACTTTCTCTGGCTCTCTTTCTCCATCATTCCTTCCAGGAAAATATGCTCCCAGAAAAGGATCTGAATGCTAACTCTGTGCTGTAATAAAGAGGTTTGGGTGGCAAGCCCAAATCTGGTTTTTATATTCCACTTTACTACTCACTGTGTGAACCTGGGCAAGTCTCTTCCTCTCTCTGTGACTGAGTTCCCTTATTAGTAAAATGAGCAGGTTGTTAGTTATCTCTGAGGTCCCTGATAGTTCTAATACTGGAACTCCAAACTCATTGATGTTGTGCCAGAACTAACAGTACATATTAATAATGCTGATATGGATGAAGGTGCTTACTAAGTGCCAGATACTGTACTAAGAATTTTACATGCATTATTTTACAATATTGTGAGAGAGGTTTTATGATTAGCTGCATTCTACAGTTGAGAAAACTGAGGCTCAATGAGCTGAAGAAACTGAAAATATCCATAGAACTAATGTGGCACTCTGATTTGATCCCAGTTCTGTATGTCACTAAAATCTGTGTTCTTAACCAGTACTGCTTTGTCCATTCAGGACTATGGGTCTTAAGCATGAGGAAGACAATTTTAATGGTGGAACTTCAGCCATTAAGGAGAAGAAGAGGGAGGCTTTAGGGATAATGGATCCCTTTAAGTTCCTTTGAAAACATTCCACAAAGCGGCTGCCTACTCCCATGTGAGGCCAGAACAAGTTTGAATAATAACAATAGCAATATTAATGAAAATATTTCAAATGTTCAATATGTGTCAGGAAGTAGCACACAAAATCCTATGATCTCATTTTAGAGATGACAAAACTGAGGCATTGGGAGCCTTAGTAACATGCCAAAGTTGTACAGCCAGTCAAAGGCAGAACCAGGACTTATATATTTATACAGGCTATTCGAATCAGCTACTGAGAGACTTATTCTAATATATAATAATTATCAAATGCTTACTATGTGTCAGGCACTGTTCTTTACAAATATTATCTTTTTTAATCTTCATAACAATCTTGTGAGGTAAGTACTCATTATCTCTCTCTTTTACAAGTGAGGGAACTGAGAAACAGAGTTAAGAAAACTGCCCAAAGTCTCATAGATAATGAGTAGGTCTTTATGAAATCCAGTACCTAACCATGGTAGGGCCCCCACAATCAAGCCCATACGTATTGCCCAACCTCATCTCTTACCACTCTCTCCTTCACACTTGAACTCCAGATACATTGGTCTTCTTTCCATTATTTAATAAATGAAGCTCTTTCTTGTCTTAGGGTCTTTGCCTTTGTTGTTCTCCCTGCTTAGAATACTTTTCCAATAGGTCTTCAAATGGCTGGCATCTTCTCATCATTCAGGTTCAAATGTCACCTCTTCAGAGAGGCCTTCCCTGATCATCCAATCTGCAGTAGATATGCAGTTACTCTTGTCAATTTACCCTATTATAATTTTCTTTATAAAGTTCCCTGATGTTCTTTTTAATTAATTTGTTCAGTGTCTGTCTACATCACTCTCCATAAAATGTAAGTTTCATGGGGGCAGAAATCATGTTGCTCTTTTTCAGTACAATATCTAGTACATAATAGACACTCAAGTAATATTTTTTGAATGAATCAATGTGGTAGATCTGGGGTGGGAAACCAGGTCTGTATGACTTTAAGACTCTTTCCCTATACTGCCTCTTGATTTATCCCTTGAACTTTCTCTTTTCCCCAAAGCTCAACATCTTTTCCAGTTGCTTTATGCCAACTTTCATCAGAATCTGAACACTGAAGAGCAAAATATCTTTATTTTAGAATACAGTTGGCAAAGTACATACCTAATTTCCTAACGAGGCTGCTTTCGATACTTTGTCTTTCTCTCCTTTTGAGTTTGTACAGAACCTAGGGGTTCCCAACTGTTCAAGGAAGAACTCAAAGAAAGGAGACAAATCTTGAGTGTGCTTAAAATTCATAAGCTATATTCAAGTCCTAAGTAAATAAATACATCTTTCCTTTTGCAGTCTCTCCTCTTTTAATTTGTATATTCTGGCCTTAGCTGGCACTTCTGAATTATACATTAGACTAGAGTCTTTGATCCATATGGCATGTCACACAGCACATAAAGTTGACTACAAAGAATTATCTTGCTACTGGTGATTCTGAAAAATCTCTAATTACTTTCAGCACACATTCTCCTAATTGATTTTCAGTCTATTTCTTTACTGGAAACCACTGTCTAGCCATTGAGAGGGCATGTTTTTACTAAAAAAGAAAAAAAGTAAAAGGGAAAAGTGCTATGTGATTGGATGCCATCCAGGAAGTGCATACATAGCTTTAACTGTAATGGAGTATAATGGCAGTCTTTTTCTAGGAGGATCTGGGGCCAGTGCTCACAGTTTTCTGTTTGCAGTTTTAGTGGGAGAAGTCTGTGCTGGCTTCTCACATAAACTGTAATGCTATCATCATCTGCCAAGATGCTAACTGAAAAGATCCATTATTTTTGATATTTAATATCTTATAAATTATATGGAGATTGTGTTGACTGACATAGACATCTGGAAGGATGGTCAGGAATTTTTTTCCTAGATCAGGTAGACTGAGTGAGTGCCTGCTTGTTCATCAATGACCAATTATGCATTCATAGAGAAAAAGTCTCTTCTCAGCTGCTGGTCAGCTGACCTCAGAGGAGCTGGGATGGCTGGATTTGAAGGAGGAGATGCAAATGAGCAGTGACCAGCTGGAATTTATATGGAAAATGTATAGTTGCCTGTTCCCTAACAGAGGTGAATTGTGAACTGGCTGGGTCTTGAAGTTACAGACAAATCTCATGTTGGTTAAGTAGAGCTGAATGTGCCTTCAGGGCCTTTCTTACCTTCCATAATGGCTATCTCTGCCAACTGGAGAAGGTGCTTTTCCCTTGAACATTGACCAGAAGTTATCTAGTTTCTGATCAATGTCTTCCAATTTACTCCCAAACTCATCTCAAGAAGAGAGAGATGAAAGTTGTGAAACCAATGGCAGTGTCTGGTTGGCCATGAAGACTTTTTATTCCACTGTTAATTCACCTGCTTGTTACTTGCAAAAAACACTTGCAGTCACATTTCTGTTCACAGCTTTGGTTTTTTTCCAGGCCATTTTTGGCTTCATGTTTAGATCTTAGTATGTAGAGTGCTTGAAACACCTCCCCCTAAAGCAGGGCATGCTTGGGGATTAGCTGTTCCCACAAGCTGAGATGGATTTTCAACGAGCTGTTCACTCTGTTCTTGCCTGGTCCCTGTGACAAATGGCATACCTATGCTAGGCAGTAAGTTGGGGCAGAGACTATAGTGGGAAAAAAAGGAGTAAATGAAAAAACCTTCACTTTATTGAATTAACAGAGATGAGTTTAAAACAATGAAATTAATATTTTTAATAAAGTCAGAGTTCAAAAGCATCAAAACTGCTTTTATGAAAGTAATTATTTTAGCTGATTTTTAGAAACTCAAACCATCATTTAATGATCGACTTCAATCTTTTTTTAAGCTCCAAATCAAGCATTATACTCAAGAAGTGCTGGCTGCCAATTTTATTTCTGCGTGCGGAGCTTATTGTAAGTGGTGTGGTGTGTGTGTGTGTGTGTGTGTGTGTGTGAGAGAGAGAAATATATGTACACATGCTCATAGACATACAGATCGTGTGTATGTCTATATGCAGGTATGTATGTTATATGTTTCTTTTTAAACTCATGTTTTGTGACTCAGCAATGATATCTGAAAAGGGTGATCTCTAATAGCAGTGAAATTTTAGCCACCTGATGACCAAAAATAGTAGATATTATAAGTTCCACTTCTATGAAAAAATATGTGAGGATAGGTTTGTTATACTGGGGAAATTTCTTTCTGTTGCTTTCTAGAAAAACTGAAATATTATATGAGCTCATATAATGGAAATCAATAATAGAAGGGAATACCTCCCAATCTAACTCTTCAACAGTATCTACTCTGAAAAACAGTAGCTATTTATCATTTATGTATTTAAGTAACGTTTAAGTCCAAGTTCAACCATCACTTTCTCTAGTTAAGACTTCCTTACTACCCTCAGGTAGAATTACCTGGTTGTTTTCTACTTTTGGCTACCATAGCATGGTTTTATACAACTCTATTTTCCTGTCTGTTACATTATATCAATATTATAATTTGTCTACTTCTATGTCTACTCTTCTATATAACACATTTACCGCTCTGGTACCATTTACCTGGAAAGTAGTGGGTGCTCCATAATTGCTTGTTGTGTGAAGGAATGTGCCACATTTGTACATACTGCAAAGAACTCTAGGTACAGTGATCACAATTTCTGAATGGATTATCAGGTCCTATGACCTATCAAATGACTTTTAAGGTGCTTCTGGGTATGAGTAGCAGGGGTAAGAGAGATATTTTGAAAAGAAAAGTATTGTAATTGCCATGCATTTGCAGTGATTTATGAGGACATGGGATACAATACTTAAAATTGAGTCTGTTCTGGAAAAAAATTGATATGTATAGTTGCCATAGCTATAGGATATCAAGAATGATTAATTAAGGAGTATGCATTTTATCTGATAAATGTTAGCAAAATTCTGTAGTAGTGGGATGGTTGATGGTCCCGATCCCTGAAAGAAAGGTAGTGCACTGGAGATACTTAAAACATGGATGTGGGATACATAAGTTAGTGGAGTGAGCTCAAATGACTTAAATTCACTCTCTGGAATATTTTTACACAGAAAGAACAAAGTAGATTTTTTTCAGTATGTACAGATTACCTAGTAACTTTTGCAAGAGCCCAGGGTAGACTTCTGGGGATGAGAGAGAAGAGGTTAATATTCACTGAGTACCTATTATGTGCTCAGTACTGCACTAAGACTTTAATATACATTATCTAATTTAATCCTATCTTTAAACCACTCTGTGAGGCAAGTATAATCACATTCTTAAAGTTGACCAAAGTAAGATTTGAGAGGGGTACACTTGAGATTTGAACCAATCTGAATGATTCCAAACAGGTGGGGGTAGATTTCAAAGATGGATTTATAATATTTTAAAGTTCATAATCTAGCCACTGCATTTTGGTGACTCCTAAAAAACTCAAATGAATATAAGTCCATATATTCCAGGGAAAATACTTACCATATATTAAACCCTATGATAAGAATTGTTGTATACCACACTTATCCTCATAGCAATTCCTTAAAACAACCCTGCAAGGTAGGTATTATTTTCCAGACAGAAAAACTAAGTTTCAGAAAAGTTAAATAACCTGCCTGTCACATAGTTAGTGTATGATAGCTTGAACACTTGTGCAGACACTGTGAGTGCTTCCAAATTCCAGGCCTTTATGTTTTGAAGATGTACTTGTTGATTCTCTTGCTTTCATTTTGGAGGGGGCTATGGTGCCCTCTTCTGTGACAGACTCCCTCTCTTTTATCCCAAGACTCAGGTATTTCTCAACAGTGCCCAAGAGCAAGCTCATCTTTAAGGCTATAAGTAACATAGTTTTACCATGTGTACACTGTCATTCAGATTGCAAAACCCATAAAATGTGAGCTTTCCCTCCCTCTGGCCCTGGAGCTGATAGAGAAGCATCTCTCAGGAGGGATAGTTCTCAGACCACTCCTAGGTTCCTGAAGCTAGAGATTGGCTGCTATCTCAGCCAGTAATCCAAAGTATCAGTGAATATGTATGTTCTGAACTAAGTTGGAGGTTGCTTCTAAATATCACTGAGCAACTGGGGTTTCAGGGAGGGAACGGTAGGAGGATACTGAGGGCTAGGCCTCTAAAAACCAGGTAGTTATACTTTTCCCTGGAGGCAACTTTACGAAACATTCATGAAGGCCTTTATAAATGTGCAATGCCCGTATACTTGCTTTCACTCTTTCCAAAGTCTGTTCCTGGAATCCCTCCCCCTGTGTAAATAGTTCACGTTTGCCTCATGTTTGTCCACTATTTGTCTCAAAGAGAAACCAAAAATAGCTGCAAGTTTGTGCTTCATGAGAAACAAGTGTCCACGTAGTTCTAATTGTGGAAACATGCTCCTTCTTCCATTTGAG